>NW_020455537.1:89003-138590 GCF_003342845.1 Nothoprocta perdicaria
TTTTTTGGGCGGGGGAATGAATATGTGGTCCAAAACTAGGTTTGGGACAAATATTTGTATGTTTAAGCTTAAACCTCACTGAACTGAGCATTTGGTTTAGTTTTAGTGAGCTTCTGGTGTTGAAATGTTCACATAAAGCAAATCTGGGCCAGCTGGGAATTTGGTAGAATGAAAACTAGGTTTGCAGATTAAATGTGAATGCATATTTGTGAACAGTTGTTGCTATTTTTTTTTTCCTCCTTCTCCTCTCTCTCCTGTAGTGTCCCATTTTTTCCCGTTGTCCATGGCTTTTTGCAGCGTGCTGCTTTAACCCAGTTTATCCCTCCCTTTATCCCATACCCACGGAGCTGGGATTTCTAGCATTGAGTGAATTATTCACGCTGAGCACGCTGCAGGGTTGCTTGAGAGGCTGCTGCAGGGTTGCTTGAGAGGCTGCTGCAGGGTTGCTTGAGAGGCTGCTGCCAGCCAGAAAAACCTTTTTGGCTCGGAGCAGTCAAGGGCTCCGTGGCTGATGTCTTTAGAGGTGTCTGGTCCCATCACAGGGCTGGGAGGTGGGTGGACAGCGTCGATAGGAGCCTGTGGACCAATAGCTCTGTAGCTCAGTGTTTGGGTAAGTCTAAGCTGCCACAGGCTCCTACACGGCCCTCGGGCATTGTGTAGAAAGCCCTTAGGCTCCTGTAAGTGAGAGCTGCTTTCTGGTCCCCCAAATCTTCTGGGATGAAGGTACATGAATACTCATCTGTATAGCTCTGGACAAGACAATACACAAAATAAAATTTTTAAGAATGTATGAAAATAGCAAATTAAAGGAAATTAGATTTGTCTCAAAACTTCGTGTGGGGAGGCATGTATTATGTTTACTTAAATGACTGCATCATAACAACTCAAACCTGCCCATTTTTCTTGTGATCAATTGTTGTACTTTGTGGAGATGGATCCCTGAAAAGTTCTGGCAGATCCAAGAAAAGCTAATGTCCCAACTGGTGCTGTAGGGGAATCATTAAATGTGTAGTATTCTGATATTAAAAAAGGTAGTTGTAATCAAACAAGAAAAGCCAACATGTTGGATCTATTCTTTGTTTACTGCAATATATATATATATTTTTATATAAAGATATATATATTAAAAGTAGAGATTTAAAAGGTATCTTGTGCTTTTGTCCATCTCAGATTCAGAATTGTCATTCATCAGCCAATACTTAATGTACGTCCATGATTATATTGGATAAAATATTAAGCTTCCCTATTTCCTTCATTTTGTTGCAGTTTTATATGGAGAGTCTAAAGAATAGAGCTATACTACTTTGGTTCCTTAAAAAACTACTTAAAATACAATTGTATTTACAGTACAATAGAATATATAATGGATGGTATGGGAAACTATTGTTCTGACATGTTTACTGGGGAGAGGTTTTTGATGTAAATGTGATACTCTGACTCCAGCAGCATTTAAAAATATGATCTCACATATGAAATGCTGATGGTGATATTGTGGTTATAGGTGAAGTGTCAATTTGAAGACAATGTAAGACATAGATCCACTGCACATGTCAAATTCTATTTTTTAGCATAAATGGGGGCACAAGTTGTATGTACGTTGAAGGTAATAGCAACAACTGCGGCTAAACAAAATGCTGGAACTGAAGAAATATGATGAATGTTCCCAAATACGTGACCTAGCCTATGACAGTTGAAGAAAGCATCTGTCAGTCATAGGCTTAGTATAACCTGCTTCAACAATGCAGAGAAGTTCTGGAAACAGATCCAATCTTGAAGAGTTTGTAATAAAAAGCTTTGAATTGAAGTGTACAAAAATTATGCATTGGAAAAAATAGCCTCTGGAAGGGATCTAGAGCATTATCCTTCCAGGAAATGTTATTTCACAGATTCACAGAATATTTAAGGTTGGAAGGGACCTCTACAGATCATCTAGTCCAACCTTCCTGCTCAAGCAGGCACACCTAGAGCATGTGGCACAGGGTGGCATCCAGGCGGGTTTTGAAGACCTCCAGAGTAGGAGACTCCACAACCTCCCTGGGCAGCCTGTTCCACTGCTCTGTCACCCTAACAGTAAAGAAGTTGCTCCTCACCTGGAGACGGAACTTCTTGTGCTTCAGCTTGTGGCCATTACCCCTCATCCTATCGCTGGCCACCAGTGAAAACAGCCTGTCCCTTTCCTCCCTGCATTCTCCCTTCCTGAACTTATACATATTAATCATATCCCCTCTGAGCCGTCTCTTCTCCAGAGAAAACAGGCTCAGCTCACTCAGCCTCTCTTCATACGAGAGATGTTCCATTCCCTTAATCATCCTGGTTGCCTTTCTCTGGACCCTCTCCAGAAGCTCCACGTCCCTCCTATACTGGGGTGCCCAGAACTGCACACAGTACTCCAGGTGAGGCCTCACCAGAGCTGAGGAGAGGGGCAGAATCACCTCCCTTGACCTGCTTGCAACACTCCTCCTGATGCAGGCCAGGATCCCGTTGGCCTTCTTGGCCACGAGGGCACACTGCTCACTCATGGTTAACTTAGTGTCAACCAGGACTCCCAGGTCCCTCTCCGTGGAAGTGAAATCATTTTTAAGGAGGGGAGGAGGGTAGATTGGAACCTTTTGGCTCTCTTTTTCTCTCTTGAGGCCTGTGTGGTCCTGGTAAAACCATGAAAAGTAGAAAAAAATTGATGGAGAAAATAAGGAGAAATGCTTACTAGTGAAAATAAAACATACAACAGGGAAGATAATCTACATTCTATTCTATTTATAATGTGTCAAACTGATCAGTGTGTCTTAGAACACATCTCTAAGCAGCAGCTATGCAAGTGACAGGTACAGCTTAGGTAGTGCTCCCTGCGACAGGGAGCAGCTACCTCAAAAAGGCTTGTAACCAAACTTCAGCAATAGCTAAATGATTTTTCAAAAAATGTTTCAAAAACTTGGTTTAAATTTGCACTGAGAACAGGATTTGACCTTTAGCTAGTTTGCTTCTTGTGCAGTTTGCTTTAAAAAGAATTATGAAATGTCACATGAAAATCTTTTCAGCTTCCTTCTTGGGTTGTATTGTAACTATATTTATCTTTCCAAATACAGACAGTAGTACTGAGCTTGTTGACTTTGATTTAAAAAATTATATTTTCAAGGTATTCCCAACTTTATAAACTGAAAACAATATTTTTAAAAAGTTTCTGAATTTTTGGAACAGCTTTTCTCTCGTTCTTGCAAAACTTAGGCCAAATCATTATTACTATTATTAGCCAGCCTGGCTATGAGCCAGGAAGGCTGGCCCTTTTCTGCCTTTTGTCATGCAAAATTCGGTGTGCTAATTTCTTTTCACAGAAGTAAATGTCTACAGAAAGGTTAAAGTTAGGGAGGGCTTTTCCTTTTCCTGTTCATTTTGTCAGCTGCGGGTGATGGGGAGTTTCCGCTTAGAGCAGCGCGTCAAGCAAATAGTTTCAAATAAAGTTGGACTTTTTTGTTGTAACATTTAAAGTTCTTTTACCAACATGCTCTTGTAATTTGTCATGGACAATAAGTCCCATCTGTCTATCTTCAGTGCAGAAGAGGTGAACCAAACATTGTGAGTAACTAACTGCTAACCAGCAATCAACATTCTGATTTTATTTTTTTTAAACCATGAGCAGATCTGCTCTCATTGTATAAAGCTCATTCACTGGCCTCTGCAGCTGGAATTGCTATTGACCTTGTCTACCTGGAGATTACTGAACTTTTCACCTTCCTGAAAACAGATTTTGGATACTTCCTAGCTGCCATGTCTTTTTATTTGACTTATTTTTAAAAGAAGATGGTGATGATGATTAAAGAAGTGGATTTAGATATGAACTTCAGTACCAGCAACTCATTTTGATGTTATTTTTTAAACCCTTCTTGGCTTAAATAATAATAATAATAAAAAAAATGTTTCAAGGAGCAGTAGATGAAGGCCTGAGCACTAAGGATGAAACAAAGAGCATTTTCCAAATGAGCAGGAGGTGCAACAAGCTGCAATTTTCGAGCAGGTTGTCACAGTAAAAGAGGAAATTCACCCTCCTAGGATGTTACTGGAAATGCCCCACTTAGGAAAAGCTTTTTGGTAGTAGAACAGACAGTGACTTTTTCATATCATTTAAAAGGTATCAGCTAATAAGAGTTAGTGTCAGGATTGTTGTCCTAATCTGAATATTTAAAGTCTGTTGGGATTTTGACCTCTTTTTTTTTCCACTGCGTGTGGCCACGTTATTAAAAGTTAGTGTTGCTAAGTGGCTATTGAGCCAACACGCAAAGTTTGAGGTACACTAATACTAAAATACTTCTTATCCAATGTTGTTTACCAAATTCCCTCAACTAAATCCTTACTGGCAACTATTTTTTTTTAATATAGATAAAATGAGAAAATAAGATGCTGATAAAAAATAATAATAATAAAAAAATCTGGTAAATCATCATGGTGCAGACTGTTGCCTTAGGAGTCTTCTTTGTAATTACTTTTTTTTGGTTCATTTCCTCATCCTTTAGTGAAATCTCTAAATGTATGGTAGAGTTAAAAGTGAAAGATTTTCAGATAGAATGGAAACTCAATTGTCCTGAGTTTGATATTTCTGATCACGGTACCAGCTTGGTTTTCTATGCTTTTTAAGACAGATGAGATTTTTTTTCACTTAGATCTGAAAAAAGTGTGTGTGTGTGCGTATTGATGTGCTATATGTTTTATATATATATTAATGTGTATGCCTGTGTATGTGCATATGCATATATTAATATGCTTTGTGATTTCTCCTGATATCAAGCTATGATTCTGGTAAGATCAGTATGACTAGTCAGAAATAAAATAGGTTAATTTGGCCTCTTTAATGAAAAGTTTAGTGAACAAGAAGAATCATTGTAAGCTGTCATGCGCAAAGTGTTCCTGTGGATTTGTTCATCTTTCTGCTCTTCAATGTTTAAATGTGAGATATATGACAGGACCCAGGTAACTAAATTCAATGGGGAATTAAGTGTTGAAATTGAAGGCCAAAATTCTATGTCCATCTGGGCCTAAATCTCTGCTTCTGATCACCCTGAATATGGCGAAGGCTCTGCACAAGTCTAAATATCTGACCATTTTGGAAGGAATGAAAGGAAAGGGGAAGAGATAGGAATAATATAAAAAAAAAAAAAACAGCAATACTGTGCAAGATAGAAAAGTACAAGAAAATAGCAAATGTCTTTGAGATGCTTTCTTCGACTGTGATTGTGTGTATAAGATAAAGATTAATCATCTCTCTTCTAGGAAATGTAGACTGATATTAAATATATAGTGTCATTTTTTTGCCTGTTCTTGACCCCCCTGATTATTGGGGATTATCCTGAAAATACTGATATATTCTTCCCTAGTGCTGCTGGGCAAGCATAGAACATAATTCTGAAGTAATTCATCTACTGAAGTTCACCTTAATTTAATGTATTTGTATAGATAATTAGAATACTGGCTCTGTTCATTAACATTTCAAATCTCATTTAAATGTAAATTGTAATATTCTTCTTTTGTGCAAGAGTAGGTAGTTAGTGTCATTCATGAGTAATAAGTAATTTGTTCCTCATTAGCTGTAGGAATAGATAAAGATATAGATCAAAAGTGGATAACAGATATAGTTAAAAATGGTTACCTGTCTGGAAGGGAATTTAAAACAAGCATCCATTGTTTTTCTGTAATTTTACATTTTTAATTTGGACCTAATTCATAATTCAGAACATTTTCTTTTAATTGGCTCATTTTATTATTCTTAATGAGGGTGTGAGAGTGAAAAAATGTTTTCTCTGAGTGACTTATGAGAAATAGTGGGTAATTTTAAAATATTATTTTGATATTGGTTCAGATTAAGTCCATTTATAATGTAGAACGCTACTTCCAGATATACTTCAAGGAGCTAAAGGAAATCTATAGAAATAATAGAGGGTGCCTATATAATATGCTTATTAAAAATATCAATTCACCTTATTTTAACTGGTGAGAGATGACTTTAACTTATTTGAAAATTATTTCTGACTTGTTTCTAAAATATACAGTAAAGTAGAATAGTAGTAGTAGTAATAATTTAAAAACTGATGCTAAGTTGCCATTTTATTGGTTAGATCCATCTGTCATGGGAACCTGTCTCTCAAGCAGTGCATGGAATTCTTTTAAGCTTTTCCATTTGGGAAAAGCATTGAAGGGATTTGTAGGCCATTACTGTCACATTGCAGGTCAATAAGCAACAACAAAAACAAAAGTTTAAAAACCCCTAATTAATCAGCATCTATTGTCATAGACTACAAAGAAGGACTAACTCGAGGAAAGAACTGGACCCTCTATGTAGTGAATACTTCTAAGTGTTAAACGTATATGTCTCCAATTCAGATGATTTTTTCCTTTTTATTGACAGGATTTTTTTATTTTTTAAATTCATACTGATGTTTTAAACAATATTTTGTAAAGTTTGTTTACTCCTCAGTAAGCATTCTCAATTTTTTTTTTCTTCCTTAATGATCATTAACTCAGTTATTCTTACTTTGGTAAATACTTAACAAAATAAGTACTTTCAGATCAATTGGTGAAGCTTTTCACCAAGTGAAGTAAAAAGCTTTTCATTCCCCTGATTATCCTAACAGACACTCCATGCTTGTCTCATAGCAAAAACCAAATGATTCTTACATTAAGAGTGATCAAAAGATACTACATACAGTTCTTTAGATGGAGAGCCCGTCACCAATGTCTTTTAGAGTAGCATTAATAGTAATTTCTCTGAGTTGGAAATAACTTTCCATATATATATATCCCAGGAGAGCATTTTTCTTTAGAGCAAAAAGCGATGACAGAAGACTAGCATAAAATTAACAAGGATTTAGTAGTCTGTCTGTCTGTCTGTCTGTCTATCTATCCATCCATCCATCCATCCTGTTATGATAACGACCTTCCAATTTGCACCTAATCTTTTTCAATTAGTCCCTCCATCCAGGACTTCTGGGACTAGCAACAATAAGTCACATTCTTCTATGTACCTTCTTTCTGCTTAATATTCCAGTATTCCACTCAAATGATGATATCTTGCAGCTTTTACAGAATGAGCTGAAAGTCATACTTGGAGGTACCTTAAGAGATCATTTGATCATTTGATCATTTGATTCCAGCATGGAGGAAAGCATAGTGAATAGTTGATACATTTTACAGACTATAAATTTCTGTTTATATGCCTTACTATGAAGTTTGTCTTTTTCACAGCATTGTGATATAGCTGACTAACATTTAGTTTCATGCTCTACTGTAAATCTCCACAATCAGAATCAAGAACTATTTTTTTTCCTTTCCTTTCCTTTCCTTTCCTTTCCTTTCCTTTCCTTTCCTTTCCTTTCCTTTCCTTTCCTTTCCTTTCCTTTCCTTTCCTTTCCTTTCCNCCTTTCCTTTCCTTTCCTTTCCTTTCCTTTCCTTTCCTTTCCTTTCCTTTCCTTTCCTTTCCTTTCCTTTCCTTTCCTTTCCTTTCCTTTCCTTTTTTTTTTTTCAGACCAAAGAGCATTTCATGATTTTTTTTTTTCTTTCAGACCATTTGTCAGGCTAGGTGATTATGAATCCCAGTCTTGATCAAGATTGCATACTTGCAAGCCATCATAACTCCTTTCATCAACTTCAAATTTAATAGCACAGTGTTTATTTCTCCAGCCAAATCATTAACTGAAGCACTGACCATAACCATACTCAGGGTAGACCCTTCAAGATCTACTGTGGAATGTCACAAAACCCCTACAAAGAGGTTTTTCTTACAGTCCATCAAGTATGTTTCATCTGTATTACATTTCCTTTACTTGCATATGAGTGTGTCATGTGCAGTCGTGTCAAAATCCCTACATAAAGTCAAGATGTATGCAATCTCCTGTGTGTTCTGTTCACCAGAACTTTTACTCAGTCACAGAAGATTGAATGCAATTTTTCCCCCAACATACCCCTGATTTTAGTCACCTGTGTCTTTCAGATGCTTTTCATCTATTTGTTCCTAAAGCTTTTCTGGATTTAAAGAGAGGGTGCCTATTCCGTATTTTCTTATTTCTACTTAATCATAGGCACAGTGACTGATCCGTTCTTGTAGATGTTACTTATCTCCTGTGAAGTTTGAAAGGAAGATGTTAATCTTTCCAGTATTCCTCCTGCTAATTTTAAAGTGTCCATCAGATGGATAGATATAGTTTCTTAGTTATTCCTGAGAAGAATTTAAGTCATCTAATTTTTTTTCTGTTTCTAGGAAAGATCTTATCCCTCTATTATTGCTATTAATTTCTTCTTAATTTTCATTAGCATTTTATGGACAATGTGAAAAAGTTAAAACTAGACATCATGGTTGACTGAAGTTTGCTAGTAAGCTCCCTATGTGTTGGTACTTTCTAATTAGTACTGTTTGGTACACTTTTTATCCATTTTCAATCAAGTGTAGTTTTTCAAACAAATATAGTCTTAGATCTGCATACTGCTTTTTATTATATAATGCATTTTATCTTGTTTTCTAACTTTCTCAATATCTTAAGAACTTGATTTAGTGGAATAAGGTCTAGAGTTAGGCTCACAGGCTTCTAAAAGACTTCTAGATGGAAGGTATATGGAAAGATGAGGTATACCTCATCCTGTTACATAGTACCAATTCTAATTTGAGAAACAGTGCATGAAAAAATGTGTAGTCAGATATTCGGCTTTCATCTGTTAGTTATCTGTATTCAATGCATTCATTTACACAAGCAATTCAGCCTTTTTTTCTAACAACTTACATTGGTCCAGAGCTGCCTTATGCTCCTGGGTGTTTTGGGCTGCTGAAATTTGAACTTAAATAAAACCCTAGTAAGGTTTAGAATAAGCTAAAAAGAGGTTTAGAATATTCTTTTTATAAAGAAATATAAAATATAAATATAAAATATAAATGTAAATTATAAAAATCTTTTTATAAAGATAATTTTATGCACTCTAGTTATGAAATTATAGGAAATTTAAGATTGCAGTCAAACTCTAGAAGTTGTCTAGTTTAGCCTCTTGATTTCAGTGCTGGATTAGTGTCAGGTAGATTAGGTTGTCCAGGATTTTCTGCAGGTCAGTGTTTTTTGTTTTTTTTTTTTTCCTTCCCTGTGGAGAGTTTCCAGAGTTACCCTGGTAACATTCTTCAAAGCTTCATCACTCTTACTGTGAATAATTTCTTCATTATTTATTCATTATATCAAGTTGGAAATCTCCATGTTGTGATTATTGTTTCTCCTTTTTTTTTCCTTCCTACCTGTATCTGAGAATAGCTCATCTCTGTTTATGTGTGCATGTAATGGAACACAGCAGTTAGATCCCATTTCCTGTAGCTAATATTATCTTAGTCATTCATTCTGTTTGCACTCACTTGGAGTTGTCGGGGCAAATGGATTAATGGTTTCTAGATTGTGAATTTTGCTTTATATATTTCATCTGTATATATTTTTATATATAAAGTATATATGTAGCGTTCATCTTTTGTTTCTTTTCTTTTATATATGTTATATATATATACACATATTTTATTTAGGTCACTACTACAGGGCATGTCAGTTAAGTACAGCCTGTATGAGCCTTTCAAAAAAAAAGGCCTTAGTAAATCTTCTCAGTTCGCAGTGGACCATCCCCAAAAAAGGCTTATTTCTGGTTATAGAGTCAGGATCTGAATGATAACCTTCATCATATATTAAACCTTTTTGTCCCCATTTTTCTTTGAATTATTCTTATAGAACTTATTAAGGGAAAATTTTGATGAGCAAAACCTTATTGCAAGCATTCAAGAAGAAGCAAAGCTGTATTCAGAGGTTTTCCATCATGCAGATGAGTTGGAAAAGGGAAAAAAAGGGTCAAGTATGGGCTAAGTGCTCCATGTAGAAATGATGAGTTAGTGCAAGATGAGATAATCTGCCACCAGATGCATGTTGGAGTCCCTGTGGAATGGGAGAAATGTAAAAGCAGGCAATGAGACTTGGAGATAGAGCTATCAAAGACTGCAGAATCTAATGGCAATTTGTATTTTCAGCAAAAATCTCCAAAAAAATTCTCTCCAATATAGGGTAGTACAGTCTGTTTAGATGCTGAGGCAGCATTCCCCCTATGAGACTGCACACAGTACTTGAAGGATTTTCTGCTTTTCCAAGCATTTTTCCAAGCATTTCATAGCAGTTTAGCAGGGAGGAGGACGCACAAGCTCAGGCAGAGGTATCTGAGTGTGTTTACAAAGCTGAGAATCTGACAGCCTAAGCTTTTCTGGTATTTTATGGTGGAGATGGGGACACGAGTAGTCAGTATCTCATAGATCTGTGAGCATCACTCCTTTATGGTTGAGAGGTGCTTTTGTTATACATGTTGTATCCAGCTGAATCACCGTCAGAGCAATGCTGATGCTAAGAGTGCATACGGGTATGTGGAGACCCCTCACTTAACATTCATCAGAGTCAATGATCATGATAATATGCAGAATTGCATTGGCTAAATTCTGAAAGACTTAAATCTCAGTCTATGTAGCACTGCAATTAAACTCTTACGTCCTTTCTTGAGTGTTGAGTGTTGGTATACAGTTCTCAGAGCTTTCAGGTCCAGGTTGAGTTTTTCCAGTTTAGCAAAACCAATTTGTTTTGTAATTACTGTGTATGTTTCAAGCAACTTTTTCTTAGTGACACAAGGACTTCATCAGAATTTCTGTACATTTTAGCTGGCATTTTAAGATGAGAATGGTGTTTTCTATCTAATTATAAAAATTGTTTAAAGCAATGCTGCGGTTTTTAATTTTTCATTCTATAATACTCTTGAAGAACCCAGAAATGCCTATTTCAAAGTGACATATTTTCACTTTTTTCTTTTTTTGTGGGTCTGTAATACTAGCTGTCTGTACTAAAGCTCATTGCTTCATCCTTTACAACCCAGTTCAGCATTTACATGTTTACAAAGATTTCCTCAGAGCTTCCTGAGCTCCTTCAATCTCCATATTCTTGGTATTTGGAAGGCTTTTCCAGATTTGGCCTTGATGGGATCTGTCTGTCACTTGGTCTTTCTGTTAATCTTGTTCATCCTTGAGAGGCAATAGTTTTTCCCCTTGTCTGTCACTCAGACTTTCCAGACAGGTTTAACTTCTCATAGTTATTGGGAGTTTTGGATTTCAATTTTTGACCCTCAGTAAAAATATATTAAGTTTGAAGTTCATTGTCTAAACAAACAAATATAAAATAGCCCATTAAAGCTTGTCATGAGCATAGCTCTAAAAATGGAGGCTCTCACTTGAGAGACCTGGAGATATCAATACTTGCTGAATAAAAGTGAGTTACGAACAGTTTATTTAGAAAAGATATCTACTATTGTATAACTGTTTTGAATATCTCTAAGAAATGGTATACACTAGACACTAATAAAGGATTCAAAAAGATGTACTGGTTTAGTGCCCTATGAGGCACTAAATGTGTGTAGTTCTTTTGGCATTGCCTAGTCCAGGTTGACATAACAAACACCTTCTCTACCTTCTTCTTCTTCTCATAAGAAACACCTTCTTCTTCTCATAAGAAATGTCATCTTCTCAGTGTTTTAGATTAAATCTTTTTTTTTTTTTTTTTTTTTTTTTTTTTTAGTTGAGAGGAATTTCAAGTATGAATTGAGCTCTGGGCTGTCCCACTCTGCTCAGTGTTTTAGTGAAGAACGGTTTAGACCTGCAAGCATTTACTGTCACAGAGGAGTCTTTTTTGCTTTCAGATGCCTGGAGACTAGAGGCAGTGATGGCTGAGTTGCTACTGAATAAACATGATATCCAAGCCTCCAAGTGCTCTAAAAAGAATTTAGGATTTCTAGAGGAGCTTGATTTCTTATTAGGAAAGGCGTCATTCATATTCATGCTTATGAGTAATTCAGTAAAGGATTTAATGAGCTGTATTTTCAACAGGTACAGTTTAGAGGAGCTGCCTTTCGTGGGGCTGTGCAAATGAAGGTTTCACTGGCTGGAGACATGGAGTTAACGCCAGCTGAGTATTTTGGCCAGGAACAGTAATTTAACAGCTGCAGATTCCATTTTACAAAGCGAACAAAAGCGAGACTAAGCCTGGTGAATTACACTCACATGCAATTCATCTTCATGCATTGTAGCTAATATGCAAGTTTGCTGTGACCATGTTAACTAACGGAAACTGTAGTTTGCTGAGTTTGCCTTTTGCACGTTAGGTGGAAAAAATTTTTAGTCAAGAAAATGTGGCAGGAAGCCTGCGTGGATGAACAAGAAGCTCCTGACTAAGCTCAAGCATAAGGAGGCAGCATACAAAAGGTGGGAGCTGAGTTGGATGACCACTGAGGAATATGGAGACTGTCTGAGCAGGCAGAGATGAGGTTGGGATAGTGAAATAACTCCAGAATTTGGTGAGGGATGTGGAGGTCAAACGCATGTGCCTTTATAAGTTTCAAATACAAAAGGAAAGTTAGAGGAAATGCTGAGCAGCTGCTGAACAGGGCAGGGGTAAGAAGAAACATGGAAGAGGCCAAGGTCCCAATAACTTTCTTTTCCTTTGTATTTGCTGGTAAGACTTGCCTTTATGAATCCCAGGTCCCTGAGAGCCATGGGAAAGTCTGGAGCATAGAAGACTTGCATTCAGTGGACAGGCAGGCAGGGGAACATTTAAACAAATTGGACACGTACAAGGCCATGGAATCTGATGGTCCACGAGTCATGTAGGAGCTGGTCAATGTAATTGTGAGGATGTTCTTTATTATCTTTGAAAGGTCGTGAATCAGGATAGGTTCCTGAGATTTAGGAAAGAGTATATTTCACTTGTCTCTTCAAGAAGGGCAAGAATATGAATCTGGGGAAACACAGCAGGTCAGCCTCATCTCAGTCACTGGCAAGGGGATGGAGCAAATCTTCCTGGAAGCCATTTCCAAACATATGAAGGACAAGAAGGTGATTGTGAGAAGTCCTCATAGATTTATGAAGAAGGAAATCATGCCTGACTTGATAGCCTATGAGGAAATCTCTTGCTTTATGGATGAGAGGAGAGCAGTGAATCTTGTTAATCCTGATGTGATGTTAGTAAGGCTTCTGGTGGTCTCTCTCATAACATGCTCATAAACAAACCAGTAAGGTACAGTCGCTAGTGGGGTAGCCTAGGGCCAGTACTGGGGCAAATACTGTTGAATTGTCGAGAGTGGTTGATATTGCTACTGATATTGCTATTCAGAGGAACATCAACAGGCTAGAAAAATAGGCAGATAGGAATCTTATGAAGTTCAACAAAGGGAAAGGTTAAGTCCTGCCCCTGAGAGGAATAAATCCATTGAATACATCCAGGGACAAAATTAATTGGAAAGAAGTTGGTTGGAAAAGGACCTGGGATTATGGTGGACAGCGAGTTTCTGTATTGCCATGTTGCCAGCAGCTTGAAGGAAGTGATTCTTCCCACTACTGATTACTAGTGGGACCACCACATGAGATATGGACATAGCTCAAGAAGTCTAGCAAAGGGCCACAAAGTTATTTAAAGGACTGCATCAGCTAATATGTAAAGAAATCTTGAGAGAGCTGGGCCTGTTTAGCCCAGTGAAGTCTCAGAGGGATCTTACGAATTTATATAAATACATACACGCTCCTGATGAGAGTAAAGACAATGGAGCCAGACTCCTCTCGGTGGAGCCTAGTGAATGGGCAGAAGGATTGCCTAAGAGGGCATGAATTGAAATTCAACAACTTCAATTTAAAAACAAGAAAAAGCTTTTATTATTGTGGTGTGTTCAAACCCTGAACACATTGCTCAGAAGGACTGTGGAGTCTCCATCTTTGGAGATATTTGAAAGCGGTCTAGCTAAGGTTTTGGGCATCCTGTTCTCTAGTTGTCCTGTTGTGAGCTGGGGATTGGACTAAGGAATATCCATTAGTCCTTTCTAACCTCTGTGATACTATGAATATGTTATGGAGTTTAGCAGAATGTGAAAACATTTTGAGCTGAAAAGATAAGATTTTATTAGTATATGATCCTGAAAGGACTGAAATGTTTTCAAATGTCACTTGGCAAACTATTTATAAAATACAGGAACTCTGTTTTAGTTCAAAGACTCATGTAGAACTATTGACTGTAGCTATTATTTAAAGAATTATTAATTGAATATTTGGAAATGTGATTTAAATTTTGCACCAGACTTTAAGATCTGTGTTGGAAGACCGAGTAAGTAAAAAGTACTTTTAGAACAAATGACACCAGCCATCTTGATTCCTTCTTCAACAGAAAGCTGTCCTCAGATAAGAATGATCATTCACTGTCTATGTTGTGGTTTCTTGTTTGCTTGTTTTTCCTCTTGGTAGATGTCCACGTTCTAGAACTGTAGATGTGGGTTCATTCATATTTTATCTGCTATTTTTGAAAGAGTTTTATAAGTGACTTCAGGGACCCAATATATGGCTTAATAACATCTTAATGACCAACCTAGAAAAACATATCTCCTGGAACCCGTAGTTCGATAGTTTTACCTTGCCTCCCTCCCCCACCATGTTTCCTAAATAAAAAGAGAATAATAAAGGATAGGTAGGTGTGATAAGGGAATTATAAGTATACTTATCATAAATGTTTTAGTATGTTAAGTTATCTTTGTCCTTTATATTCTTTTTGAGGGCAAGGACGATGGGACCAGGTTTTTTCCAAGTGGTGCCCAGTTCCAGAATGAGAGACACCAGGCACAAATTGAAACACAGGAAGCTCCATGTGACCATGAGGAAAAGCTAAATTCAGTACTGAGTGAAAGTGCCGTTTTCAGAAGATTTAATTTGAAGAATAAAGATTGCACCTTTCAGGCTGTTGGGATGACTGGTTGTATCTGGTTAATGAGTTATGCAAAATTCTTGTATAGCCCTGTTATGATTCCCTTCTGTGACAACCCTGCTGTTACACTTGTTGAGTTAATCCTACTATTTAATTTCTAATAACTGTATTTTAAAAACTCTCTCTGATTTTGAAATACTTATTTCATACCTTTTAACTACTGAGTTCTGAAGTATTTATTTTATACCTTTTAACTACTGAATATTTATTTATCTTTACTCTTTGAACTGATTTCTCTTTGAGATTATAATTATAAAAACTTCTACACTTTCAAAATATCCTTAAAAGTTTCTTAGCAGACTTTAATGTCTGTGTTGAAGAGGTTAACAAACTGAAGGAACTCTCCTCTTAGGTAAATAATACCCAAAATATCTAACATACAGTAAAGAATTATAACAGGCTGTTCACAGGATATCCAGACACTAAGTTTATTAGCATGTAACTGCATCTCAGCATTCAGTTACTGCCTTAAAAATGATATAGAGAAAGAAAGTTTACTTTTCCACACAACAGCCCTAGTTTTCCCATTAAAACAAAATTGTAACTATTAGATCTTCATTTCCTCTTTCTTGCCAGAGGACAATCACAAGGTCTTTGAAGGACAGAAACGTTAATGTCACATGAGGATACTGCCTGAGCCTCAGCCTCCAGAGAAAGGATGTGGATTTGTATTTGCAGTGTACTTAACTTTACAGTTTATGCAACATTCAGGTTTCTTTTGAAATAATTGGCATGCACCCTACTGAGTTCTAAGGACCTTTGAATTTAGCAGGAATTGTATGTAGTTCATCTGTGTTCAGTATATATCAATTTTGCCCTGTGTTACCTGCCGGAAACATAATCTAATTGTATTTTCTGTTCATGAGGTGATTACCCTGAAAAGCATGTTGTGAACCACAGATGTATTGAGGCATGAGATGGAAACAAAGTGAAAGGGAAGATTTTGGTGAAAGCGGTTTCTACCTCCCTGCAACTTGAAAGATTGGTACAATGCTTACAATGCTTGCTAGAGAGAAATTGAAGATACTGCATTACACTAAGTTGCTGCAGCATTTTTGAAGTTTCCAGTAGCTTCAGATTTTCCTGCATAATATTACCACTAGTTTTGAGATGTGTCACTGACATCATTGTAAATTTGATAATTTATATATGTAATAGTGCATTTGTGAGCAAGGCCTCAAATTGACACAATTTGGATGATGTTTTCCAAGAGGTATATTCATATCACAAAAATTATGTAACATTTGAAGTATGTGCTTTCTGATATTAGATATAAGGTACTTCCTATGTACAGTCAACATCAGTGGTTTTAAGACAAAAGTAATATTAATTTTTAGAAATAGAGAAAAAATACAGCTGCTTAAAGTTATAACACTGAGTTGTTCAGGCTGATGTGATTTTCAGCTGAGGATGTAGATCTAATCATTTGAGATGAGAACATTTGTAGGCAGAGGCTACTTCTGAAACAACTGCAAACTTGATGCATAAAGTGTTTCCAGAGCAGCAATGCTAAAGTAATTCTGAACAGAAAATCAAGAAAGTCAGTCTGAAACACAAAGCAGGCTTTTTTTTTTTTTTTTTTTTTTTTTAACTGCCTTACCTAAAGTCACCTGCATCCTTTCAGATTGGTGCTGAAGACAGTGCAATGAGCTACCAACCCAAAAAGATAATAGTAAATTGTTAAGGAGGATGAACGACAAAAGAGATGTGGCTTTCCAAGAATGTGGGGAAGCTACAGATATCCCAAAGAGGTTAAAGGAGAACCACAGTATATCAAAGATTAGTGTGCTATGCAGAAGGACAGAGGACAGGTTAACCCACCAAATAGTGAGAGATCCTTTTGCCCCATTCATACAAGCTGCTGTGATGAACAGGCCTCTAGATCTTCTATTATGAATGTTCTTGTCTTCAGTTTAACTTCTATGAGTACTTCAGTTGCTTTTGCTTTCAGAGCCTAGCTCTTAACAAGCTTAATACAGAAGCAACTGTGATTACACCTCAGCTATGTTATTGATGTAATGCTTTCTGAAGGTGTCAGACAAGTTAGAGGAACTAATGTTTTGGGGAAATTCCTGGGAGAAGACATGTCTTCTCATATACCTATCAGGTTGCTCTAGAAAGCGTGAACGTACTTAGGAGAGATTGTGCTTAAACTAAAAAGACGTGTGTTCGGCGAGGTGGCGTGGGGGAGACTAACAAACTATAGCTTAGCAGTTGCTTTTCCAGATGTTTCATTTGGGACAGCTTTTGAAATTGAGCCAATCTGCAGTATCTAGTGCTGGCATAAGGAGTTGAGTAGCAATGAAATGAATAATTGTTTTGCAACTGAATATATGTATGCATCACTTTGGGAACTGGAGATCTCTGGGGTGGGAAAGTTTAGGAGACTGCCCAATCATGCCAGTTTTTAGCTTTAAAACTAAACTTTACTATTTTTTTTTCATTAGATACAAACTTTCAGCTGGTTCTCATCTGATGTGTTTACCTGTTCTTTTGTATGTGTGGGGTTTTTTTGTTTGTTTTTTTGAACAAAGTGAGGAGCCTGCTTATCCTGTTTGATTTTGTCTTGCCAATCACTCCTGTTTATCCAGCAGTTTGGCCTATTTGAGTTCACTCGTGCTATAGTTTTTTTGTTGTTGTTGTTGTTTGTTTGTTTGTTTCTTTTTCTTCCTGGAAACTTGTGTTATTTGGATGCCTCCTACCTGCAGCTGCATTCATCTCTGTCCTTTTTGCTCACAAACTTATATAAAATTGTTTCTGGCTATTCAGTGGTGTTACAGAGTATTATTATTAGCTATTCTATTTCAGAATGCTATTATTAGCTATGCTATTTCAGTATATTGTATTTGAGTTCAAGGCAAGCTGATATTAATTGTGTCCTAAATAGTATATTTATAATTTATAGTTGTCACAGGCCTATTGGTAACTAGAATAAAACAGCCCTTTTACAGGGTAAGATCACTTTAATTCAAGGATATTTGGAAACTTTATGTGGTTGTACACATTTTAGAGATTGAACTTTATGTCGTCATATAACCAAATTCGAATATGGTGGAAGAATATAAAAGCCCCAGTACAATATTTAAAATTATCAGAAGTCACATTTTCTTTTGACAGCATATAGAAGACTTTCATTAGCTGCAAAATACCCCAATTTTATCTTGGTTTACTTACAAAAATAATACAGAAACCTCCAAGACAGTTACTTCAGCTTATGAATGAGCAGCTCTCTTTTCAGCTTCATGTTGAGCAGCTCAGCAGCTTCGTGTTTCAGTTGCAAGCTCTTTGTTGACACAGAAAAAGCAAAACTGAAGTCTCTTCCCATGCTGTTTGCATGGGTACTACAAAGCAGTAGCTGTTGTTTTTCTTCACATTGTACTCTAATGCTTAGGCATTACTGCCTTTTATTCTATTTAATACTCTGAAATTGCCCTCACTGTGATAAAGAAACTTATTTGATATACCAGGGTTGCCTGGCAGAGCATATTTTACATTGTTTCCATCTACAGGAATATGCAGCAATGGTAGTAAGAAAGCAAGTTAGATAAAAATCTGTTTGAGGAATTAAACGTTATTTCCACGTTATTTTTTTTTAAGGCTTCTCTGAAGGAAAAAAAAAAAAAAAGATTTTGTTTGTAAGATGACCGTATTTGAGATGCACTGGGATAGGTAACTGGTTTGTACGTAAGATCTTTTTCCTGGAAGCTTATGTTTTCACTCTTATACCTGACAATTTACTGCCTTCAATGCAGAAAGAAAAAGCCATTTTCATCCTTCAAAGTACTAGACAAATTTTCAGAAAATTTGGCTTCAAGTGTCAAGGATTTGTATGACCAGTTGGATTATCTTTCTTGAAGTATGAGTTGCAAAACTGATGAACAGCACAATGTTTGTTTAGTCTGATTCAAGGAATAATAAAGCCAAGGAAAATAGTACACTTTTTTTCTGTTATGCTGTATAGATGTTAACACTGCAGGACCTCTCAAACCTTTGCTGTTGTCATTGTTATGATGAACAGGTTTAACTTCTTTATGGCTGTTGGGATATTGACTTTGAGAAAACCATTGCTTGGTAATAATCTTCTACAAAATATATTGGATTCAAATTTTGATTTTTCTATTGCATTTTGTAAACCCTTCTACTCGAGGGGGAAAGAGGCAAGAATGGAAAAGCTGGAAGGAAGCTCTCAACACAAAAAAAAAGGGGAAAAACTGCTTTCTGCTGAGTTTACCAGTTGTAACATGGATTAAAAAAAAAAAAAATCAAAGATTTCTAGGGTGATGAAAGACTCTAGCTGAAATACTACAGGATAAAAAGTATTTTCAATTAGCATACACATAAGTTTTTACACATGTATATATGTGTCTGTATGTATTTCTGTTCACGTGTAACATAAGAAAGATAATCCTTTCAAAGATAATTCTTTGCACGAAAATATATGTGTAGTTTTCTATAAAAAATGATCAGATAAAAATGATAGATTGCTGTCTCCAATACATCCTTAATGTTGTTTCACTTGAATATTTCTTACATATCCTTGAAAAGATGAGCAATTTATTTTATCTTGCTGTATATAGTTGACTCTTCCTGCCTTTTCACTGTCATAAAGTGTATGATGATTGATCTTTGCCATCAATAACTTACTCCAAACTTCTACGAATTTTATTTACACGAACATTATCTTCCACTTTCCATTTGTGTGATGCTGGTTTGTCCTGGTTTATGTCATCTACAGTTTTAAATATATATAGCCTAAAAAACAACTGGAAGTAAATATGCCCCTTGTAATTGTGGAATTAAAAGATAATTGTATTCACCAGGCCTTATACTTGGAGTGGTATCATGATCCTGGATCTTCTGAGCACACAGCAACTGGCACTGCCAAAGACTAGTGTGCCTTGGAAAATTTAAGCTACATATTCCACTGTAGTACACTGGGGTAAATTAATGAAGCAGTTTGGCCCTGTGCTACCAGCTCCACTGCAGTTTGCAATCAGTTTTCTCATATCCCAGACTTCCTAAGATAAGTAGCCAGATACAACTGTACTCTTTCCTTGCCTTTCCTTTCCCCTAAGCTTTGAGTCTTTTGAAGAGAGGGTTTCTTCACATGTTACAGTATACCTTAAAAATATTTTATATATATGCATGTTTATATATATATATATATATATATGGATTAATGATTATAAATTTACCAAAGAAAGAAAAAACATCTAGAAGGTTATCTCCTTCCCCCTCTCCCCAAAGCACAACTCTGCTACTACTTCAACGGGCATTTGTGTTAAACTACTCCTTAAAGTTTTAAATGATGGAGATTGGAGCAAGAAAACATTCAGAAGAGATTTTTTAGATGCACAGACTTTGGTAGCATCCAGGTTTGTTAATGCCTAGACAGTCCCACTAAGACAGGGAGGACTTCTGTAGGATGAACCATAGCCGAAAACTTCCTCCTCAATTTGTGGATTACTTAAATGAAGGCTCTAAAACTGCATTAGAAAAGAGAGTCAGTTAGTGACTTGACCAAATCATATTCTAAGCACGGAAAGAATAGGCAGTAAAAGCCATGGTAATAATAATAAAAATGTCTGCTTGGTGCAATAAACTAGCATGATTCTTGACATTTGTATCTCAGTGGTCCTTTCCAATATTCTTACTTTTAATACTCTTTTGATATGGATAGTGGAGAAACAATGTAGTAAAGCAGAAAAAAAATATATTCTGTGGAGTCTGGAGTTTCCTGAAAATTTACTCTCTGAGAATGATTGATGTTACTTAAAACAAACAAACAAAAAATCCTACTTTGCTGCAAAACCTCTTCTGTTTATCTTGCACCTCTGCTGCTTTATTTGTATGTCTTTTTATCACCCATCTGCTTATATAAAAACATGTTTTCCTTGAAGATTGTTATTTGTCTCTTTGCTTTGAACCAAGCAGGTTTTATTAAATGACAATTCAGTATTCTCATGAATTCTTCTTCAGTATATATAATTTCTTTTGATATTATTCTTGTATGACTTAAAGACTGTAACATATGTCTGTGAATCCTTTCAGTACTAATTTGAATAGAAAAATAGAAAACAACTTTAGCTCGAGGGTTAAATTACTGTAAGCTGAGTTGCTTTGTTTTGATTGTATTCAGCATTACAATGTATTTGTGCAGCTCTTCTACAATTCATCATATTAGACAAGACTGGGAATGTTTTTGACACAGAAACAGAATGGTTTTCCCGTTAAAGATGTTCGAAAAATGAAAATCAACCCTCCCCCCTCCAAGATTAGTACAACACATTCTGTGTGTTAATACTGTTTTTCCCCTAGTAGTGACACCGCTGAGCTTCTATTTAACAGGTATTGCAAGCAAGCTTTTGTTATTTGCTCCTCCCATTTAATCTGGTAAACCTCAATGGTGACCAGGCTTTTGTATCTGCCCTTCCTTTAAATATATAAATACGAATTTAAAAGGAAGTTGTTCTCATGCACTTATAAAAGCTGTGTAATCTGAATTCTGTGCAGTAGCACTCCTAATGATGCTTCAAACCCTGCATAGTTATGTCCTCATTGCACTACACGGACTGCCAGGAACTGTGTCCTATGTGCTAGCCTAGTTCTCCTGTCGAATCAGAAGTCAAGGACTTGGCTTAAGTTTAAATGATCAAGAGATTGTTACTTGCTAGTGCCTCTTGTAAGGCACTTCTGAAAGTATGAGAGCAAGTTAAACTGTTTGCATAGACACAGCCAGTCGGATTGAAAACGTAAAGAAAATGGTTCTGACTTTCTTTTACGGGCAATTTACAGCACTTTGACAATGCTGAAGGCTGTTTAAAACTGACAAAATGCTTTTGAATAGAACTGGAATAAATGTCAGGTCTACTCTACTTCAGACCTACTGAAAGGACCATCCTATTTGCCTAAAATAATAATAATAATAATAATAATAATAATAATAATTATCTACACTCTATCTTGCCCTGGAGCAGGTCAGAGAGATCATTGAGGAGGGAGGGAAAAAAAAAAAAAAAGGCTCTGATGCTCTGCGGTCACTACCTTATTCCTCATCTGCATTGATCACTGCATCCTGTTACTTCTCCTATTTCCTTGACCTGTTTGAATGTCCGCAGGTTCCCAAGATTTTAGGCACTCATGCTTCCATTTCAGGAAGCGTTACTTTGAGATGTCACACTCTGCTATGGTTATGCTATGTCAGTTCTGTCTAAGATGTCTTTAACAACAGTTCCTTTAAAATGCATAAAATATTTTTTATTAATAGATAATAGTAGATATTATTTTAAAAAGGCAGAGGGCTGTTTTCCTTTTCTCTAGGGGGAGGAGCAGGGAAGGGGAGGGAGAGACATTAAAAACAATGTGGAATTATGCTTTATATGTAGCTGACATTTTGAATTCATATTTTGTAGGAAATACTTAATTGCAGCTTCTAATCTGGAACAAGAATAAACCTGTCTCAAGCTTCCTAAGAAATTAAAATACTAAAAAGAGTTGGTGAATATTTTCCTAATTTCAGTTACATTATTTCATTTCACTCTTCAATATAATTGTATTTTAAAACTTTCCAAAAGTTTAGAATTCTTCTCTTTTCTTGGAAAGATCACTTCCATTGTTTTACAAGAATGGAAATTCTCATTATATAGATGTAGATTTCTGTATATATAATTTTAAGTGCCCTGTAAGAAGACAGAACACAGAAGCTGTTGATACCTTCAGAAGATGATGCGTTTCCAGGGGACGTTTTGATTTCATTTAAATGGTGTATTTTACTGAATAAACCCTTTTTTATATGAAAACTTTAAACATTTTAGCTGTTTTAGAAATTATATCAGTGTGTAATTTATGCATTTATGCCTCATTAAGACAATGCTGGAAGCAAGAAAGCATGACTTCCTATCATGTTTCTTAAAACTGCGTATCACAGAATTACCAGTCGTGTTCAAGGTTAATACTGCTGTAAATGAATGGAAAAAGAAGTGTCCCCTTCTGCTCAGGTTATGGCAATTATATCAGTTTATTCTGTGTTCAGAATAAACATGATCAGTAGAGGAGGATTTTTAAAAGAGTCTAGAGGAATACAGTGATCAAAATTGCTGCTAGTCAGTGAAAGGAGGAATAAATTAAAAATTCCCATCTCAGTTTTGAATTCTGTCACTGCTACATTTGGGATGTCCAAAGCACACCTGGGGCAGGGCTTTGCTGTGGGCTTGGAGGTGAGTTACTGCACGCAGGCCACGAAAAGCCGGTGTGTGCCCCATGAAGGGAAGGAGGAAAGCACAAGGGAGTTAGCAGGCATCTGCCCCTCCAAGTTCTCCTTCCCATGCTTTACCCTGTGTTGCTCATGGATTGCCAAATCTAGCAAAAAGCAGGGCGCCTAGCTATACTTGCACTTTGCATCTTTTATTAAAATGGCCCTTCTACTTGTTAACTCTGTCATTTATAAAATAGTGCACACGTGTGCTCTCTTTTTGAACAGTTGGCTTTACTAATTGCTGCTTGCAGCGTTCATTAATCTAAGCGGCTGGCCTTGTCCTTTCACACCACAGGTCTCTCTGGTACTGTTGTGTTTGCTACTGCTTACCAGCAGGCTCGCAGTTTTAAGGTGGTGTCTGGCACTGTGCGCGTGTGGTGCTCTAGTGGCCGGCTGTTCCTTGCAAGCACAGGGATGACAGCTCCTTGCCCTTTCCTTTCTGGGAATCTGTTGAAGTCACCAGTGTGACAGCCTGTAAGAGAGTCAGTGAGTCAACTATAAATTCATTGACATTGCCCAGAAATAATATTATCTGAATTGCTTCAAATGTCATGCAGATATCTCGTTGCTCTTGCAGGGGACGAGGGTCTGATCTTTTAAGTATTTTTGCACAGGGATGGCCTTACTTATGTGTTTGGTTTGTTGCAATAAAGCCTGTGCTTATCTGATTAATAATTCCTGTGTGGAAATATTTGCAGAATTAGGCCATGCTTTAAATGCTTAAGTCTGATTTCTGATGTTGTTTCTTAATTAATGAACCATATGTAACTTCGTAAAAGATGACACTTCGTTTTGCACGTTTGTAGCACTCTAGAAGAGAGCCTACTGTTTATCCTCTTAATCGGACTTTCCTGTGTGGGAATAGCTACGCATTTACTGTGCATTTCCCATTAGAATTGTTGCTCTTAGATCCCTTCACTTCAATTACTCTTTGCCTAACTTTTCCAATGTATCAAATAGGAATAATTATCCTTTGAATGCTGAGTATGAGGTTTAATGATATTTATCCAAACTGAGAATGACTTTGTCCTTCTAATATTTACTTTCCAAGAACGTGATCAGATTTTGCAAAGATAAGCTGAAGAAAACTGGAATGTGAAATATCTCTATTTTGTTGTTGAACAAGTTTAGTGCTTCTTTTGAGTTACAAATGTTACTGTCCTTACTGGTCCCTACAACATGCACACTGTGATGACACTGGGTGCCCTTGGTTGCCAGGAAGGAACATGTGGATTGAGACCAGCTCAAGTCTGTGTATCTTTCTGTAGGGAATCGGCCGGGGTTACAAGAATCACACTCAATATGAGTTTATCATCTTGCCCCGTTTATTACAGACTCTAACACATTTTTATACAGTAAGCCGTGCTCCCGACCAATCATGATTTTGCATGCTCTCCCCTCGTCACTATCTTGTCACTTGTCTCCAGAGCTGGCATCCAATCATTGACCAACTCACAGTTTCGTTTCTGCTTCAGAGTCCCATTTCTGGATTTCTTCGTCATAACCTAGTTCAGTCTGGCTACTTCAGCAGTTTACTGTAGCCACTTGTTCTGCATCAGCAGTTTACTGCCATTTTGTCCTTCATCAGCAGTTTACTGCACACACTTGTTCGTTAATGATCCCAACATCTTTATACATTCTTTTGTTAGTTTTTCAGTTTATACAGTCTGTGTGGGGCTGAGCCATATATGTGCTCCCCCAGTGTCACAGAACGAGTGGTGGCAGGGGTGAGTGACAAAATGCACTTCACTCATATGAAAGAAAAAATAATAGGGTTTATTGATATGGACAATTATTTCACGAGATTCTATGGCAAGGTCACTTATTATTCACTGCATGGAGGCTCAAGATAATACACAATTATCTTGGGATACCCTCCCGTTGGGTCACGAGGTTCAGATTGGGCCCCCTTGCTTTCCAGGCTCCTTCTGAGAGGAGTCTGGGTGCGGCTGGATCCAATCCTAGTCCCAGACCTGGTTAGCGGTTTATGACTAAGGGTTCTTGTGCACAGTTACAAAGTAAAGTTAAAGAAAGCTCCCTATGTTCTCTTACTACAGATCTGTTGTGGAAAGGGGGGTCTCTCAACCTCGAGGAGTAACCTTGAGAGGCGTCCCTGCTCAAGGGGAGATCCTGCTGTGCAGGCTGCAGCCGTATCAGGAGAGCTCAAGGGGCTCTCGGGCTGTCCGCATATTTATAGGATAAGATGATTGATTTATAGTCATTCTTTCCTTTCAGAGACCCATTGGCTAGTGTATTAGCCTTATCTCCCTGTTGGGATGCAGCCTTCAGGACTGCTATGTTGAGTTTAAGTGGGAGAAGAAATCAGAATGGTGGTGCCTACCAAGATTAGATAAATGGCTGGTGGTTAGCAACTGAACAGGGCTGCATGTAAGGTACAGGCCAGGTTCTGCTAGGAAAGGAGCATATCCATAATCCAGTCCTGGTTTTGGCTAACTCGGAGGGACAGCCACAGTCTTTTGATGAATTCAGATTTTGATGAATTAAAACATGTATGCAAGCAAGCAGTTGATCCACTCATTTGTAATATAGTCAGTCGGTCTGCTCAACTAACTATAGACTTTTCTACAGTAAAGGCCACCTTCCAGTCCCCTTTGCATCAAGATGAGGTCAGCTTTCTTGGAAAGACCTGTGGTCAGCCCCTCCAGCCCTTCTTCCCAGAGGTTTACGGATATGTGGCCCTGGGGTGTCTCCTCAGAGCCTCTTCTGCTGTAGGGTCTTTGTGGTTGGTTACGTTGTAGACATGAGCATCTGTGCCAGCCCATGAGGACCATCAAGGTGGCTGAAATTGTTTTAGCTATAAAAGTGTGGTTGTGACAGGGAGAAGCACAAGCTGGACAAGGTGTAAGTGACATATTGTAACTGATAGAAGTAAATGTTTTAAGGAATACATATTTTTCTATCTAAGGAATGACTTGTATAACCTTCTTACTAAAGACAATTAATAGCAGGCTGGATATCCAGTGATGTTCAGTTCTATCAGCTTAATTATTCAAATAATACTTGATACATTTTGGGCTACCACATAAATGTAAAATAAAACTTTACAATGTTTTAGAGATATGTGAATACTATTATATTATTTTTTCAATATTTATATTTATAGAACACCAACATTGTATATGTAATTTGGCATTATAATCTCATATTTAATTTTCTTAAGTACAATAACTTGATAAGAAAGAAATATTTCTTTTTTATTATTGTTAGTGGTTTGTTGTGCTTCTTTCTCTTTCTTTCCTAATTCTTTCAGTAAGCTTTGCAAAAGACAATCATTGTGTGGCATTACTCTCCATAATAGCGTAGGACTATAGATTAGCTATCTCAGTGCAGCCTTGACAAATTATAATGCATCAAAAGTTCTATCAATGTGTGTGTGTGTGTGTGTGTGTGTGTAAAAAAAATTGTAATATGAGTTCTGAAATTATATTGTACTGAATTATGACAAAAAAAAATCATAAGTTTATAACTTGAAAAGAGGAAAAAATGCATGAAGTCACAAAGGAAGATAAAGTAGAATAAGACCTGCCCTTATATCAATAGGTGTCAAATCTCCCAAGCAAAGGGCTTCTATAGTTATTGTTTTTAATGCAGCTTTAAGTGACTCTAGTTGGATTTCATTTTTATGTGGGAGTTTATGTCCATTTGGGATTAGGTTCCTATAGAGTGAATTCAGGTCAAATACCAGTTGTAGTCAGCTTGTACTTCTGAACCTGCTGAGGCCCAGATGTAGGACACAGTGTGCAATAAAGGCTTTAGATTAGAAACACAAGAAGAAGCTTTCATGCGAGAAACAACTTGCTGTGAGAGCCATTCCTTTAAATAAATAATTGCATTTATATTCTCAGTTTCATGATTCCTTTTTTTTTTTTTGAGATGACTTTTAAAAGTAGAAAATTTGAAGATACCATATCCTGTATAGGACCAGAGAAAGGTTTGAGTCTGGAACACTGGCTACTTGAAAAGCATTACGAGCTAAATCCTACTGAGTTCACATTAGTTAATCTTTTTCAGAGCAAGAACCTGCAGATATTAAGTGGTCTTAATAGGATGGGTAGTTAGTTATTTCTGTGGAGTGGAAGTACACTGGATATGTCAGAGTTCGTACTAGAGCATAAAGAGTTTGTTTTATAAAATAATGATGATGCTTTCAAAGAAAGTATTCTAAATTGCATCAGAAATTGTTTCAATAAATATTATTTCTGCCTTTTTTTTTTCTAAAACACTCTGCTTAACCCTTAAGCCCCTGTGATAACCAATATCAAAGCTTTCTCTTCTGATTCTTTGTTATTCTTTAATGCCTTACTCCAAATTTGTATTTCTTCTTTGTTCTGCTCTCTCTGGCATTGCACAGACACACTTTGCTTTTGTTCATGATTCTGATTTTGCTTCTAGCAGCTAGTGGTAGGAGTAGATAGCATTATTCATATTCACATGATAATCCTGTAAATATTGATGAACAGGAGCCTTATGTTCTATACATTTTGACAAAGGAAGTGTGTATTTGTATATGCTTTACTAACACACTGTAAAGCTGTCATAGTATCAGCTGTAATTAATAATAAAGCAGGAGCATAGCTCGTGGTGCATCATTTGCTGTAGCAAGCCAAGTGTGTATGTCTGATTGTTATGATGATGAATAATAAGCTGCAGCCTGCTATTTTAGTGTCGTCTTTATGAAGGAAGCTCTGCTAGGTATGCTGGCATCTGCCTTCCTATTTCACATGGTCCAGAATGGTATTTCTGACAGGTTTTATGGTGTAGCTTCAGTAGCTTTAACAATTCCTAACTTTGAACATGTAATTTCTACTGAATTCATGTGTTCTAAAATTAGACACGCAGTGCCTAATTAGATTGCCTAAAAGATTAGGGCAATACTGAGCAAATGGATCCTTCCATCACCTAAGTTCCTTCTCGTTGAGATGGAGGCTTCCTCTGAGGCCTTATGTTTGTGAAATAACGATCTTCATAAAGGTAACTAAGCAAGTATTTTTGGCATATATCATTGAAGTATCCTTTTCCTGAAATTTAACAGCTAGACTCTTTCTTTAAAATGTCAGTTGGCATGAGAAGAACATTGTGTAAAACCATCTGCCTTTTAAAGATGTCAGAGTGGCCTGAACATTTCCTGTCTTGTGTTAAAGATCTTTCAAAACTCAGAACATACAAATGTGTTGCTTTATAGTGACTTATAAATGTCAGCTGCTATAAACTTTACATGTCAAATGTATACAGTGTGGACCGACTGTTCCGTTTTCAAGTAAAACTTTGCCTTGGTACTTTGTCTTTTCAGATGAGGTTTTCTGGTTTCTCTAACTTTGCTGTGAAGACAATTCCGTGCTTTGATGAGTATTAATAACTCTTTTTTTTTTTTTTTTTTTCTCTTGAAGTAACTTTTAATGCAGATACTATTTCAGGTGCACTCCCTTTAGTTACAGTGCTCTTTGGACAGCAAAATAAGACTTAAAATTTTAACAAACTGTAATCATGTTTGCTGTAGTGTATTGGCTTTGGTGTACTTCTGAGTATTCCCCAAGCAGTAAGCACTGGAAATTTATGAAGACTCTACCCCATAATTTTTGGCCTTTTCTGTATTAAACAACTGACATGTAGCATTTCTGCAATGCAGAATAGTGACTAACTTCAAAAGCTGTCATCATAATATGGATAGTTTATTGTATCTGAAACATAAAAATAACACAGAGAAAAAGTAAATTATACCTTTGCCTTGAAATAAGATCTCTAACTTTTAATAGACTTCATTAGAATACTTCCATTACTGCAGATTTTGTTAATGTTACAGAAGATAAACATGATGATTTTTCAAATAAATTTATTTTTCAAATAAGTTTTGAAAAAAAAAAAAAAGAGGAAAAAAATGTATATACATAGTAGGGTCCTTTGGTTTGGCTTGTGTATACATGTTACATGTAAATTTTTCAGCTCCACTCAGGAGGTACAGGCTTCACTGTGTATATACACTATGAAGAATTCTGCAGTAAGAACTTGCTTATTTTGAATAAATGAGCACCTAGTCAAGAATGGTCTGAATTCTAAAAATATGCTTACCTTGAGCTTAGGCATCTCACAGCTGTCAGCTAAATCCTTCAAATTAGATAGAATTCCTCATGGTTCTTTGACTTTTGTTTGTGAAAGCAAGTCACTCAGTAATCTATTTTGAAAGCAACAGAATAAAAACAACAGAGATGAGAAGTAGTAAAGACAAAATGCTCTTCCAACAGTTGGAGTGATAATTTGGTTGATTTGCACAAAGAATGATTGTGAAAGGAGAGCGAAAGTTTTCAGAGGTTTTTTTTTTTTTTTTTTTTTTTTGCTAAGATCTAGGAGGAGATATCAGTTTGTGCCTTTAAGTTAGAATTCATCTCACTTAGCTTAAAACACCAAGCTTAGGTAGCTGGTATCCCCAAGTTTTTTTCCACAACCATCCACAGCTATGTTCCTTTGCAGGTTGATTTACCAGGATGTTTCTTTTTGCCTCAGATTATAAAAGATTATGATAACTTGTCTAGCATACCTTAATTAAATGTTCAAAGTTAGATAAGACTAACCATGACCTCTATCCTTTAGCCTCTTTTGGCTGCAAGAAGTGTTAAAGTTCTTTTATTTTCCTCAATCCTTTTTACTGTAAAGAATCACTGGAACAGGACAGATCTTACTACTTGTACAAATGGAAGATCAGCTCATAAGGGGTAAAACTACCCTACCGTACAGATATGGCTGCCCAGCACAAAGCTAAGTATCATCTTCTAAATATCATCATCTAAGTATGTATACTTAGATGGCAGTATGAATATCTGCTATTCTAATGCATTGTGTCTTACAGGTAATAATGCAGGCTTGTGAGTGCTTCTTGTTGGTTCACTGTTTTAGAAACTCACTGGTGGTGCTTTTCTGGAATCTGGTTTTCATTAATGTTACAAAGTAGTGGTTTCAGTGGCTTCAGTGTACTTGGTAGTCAAATACCATTAAATAGCTGGATGAGTCTGAAGGGATTTTTCAGAAGCAATATGTAGGCTGCAGTTTTATTGTTGGCATTATAATCAATGCAGCTATGAATCCAGAATATACAGAAATAAATCTATGTAATCACTGAAGCCAATCCTGTAATCTCATGAAAACAATGAAATCCATGTCCTGGCAAAACATGTTGGAAAGCCTGAAGTATTTTTTTTTTTCTTTTAATAGAGATTATTTTCAAGATCAGTATAACTTTTAGGGCATTTTGGCCTGGTTATTTTAATATAGTATCAAAAAATGCTCAATTCAGCTGAGTTGTTGGCATGACTTGAACTCTTAAATGCCTAAATCTCAGTCCACAGAGAAAGAGTGGGGCTCCAAGTAATCTAGTAATCTTTTACAAATCTGCTGCAAAAGCTGTACTTTTTCACAAGTAGGTTCTTTGTGTTGTGGTTTTCTGCTAACTAACAAATAAATGAGACAATATTGGTGGTCTTAACTCCAAAGCCTGGATATTTTGTGTTGCTTCTAGTTGAAATATAATAGATGATTTGTCTTGTTGTCTTGAAACTTTAGCTAATGTATCTCCATTTGTACAGCAATAACACTTTTTTTTTTCCCTCATGATTGGCTCCGTTGATACTAGTAGCTTTTCAAATATCGACATTGTTTTGGGAGTTTACTATAGCCAGCACATGTTGTCTACCTTGACTTCAGCAAGGCTTTTGACTTGCTCTCCTCAGCTTCCCTGTGAGGATGTTAGAGGAAGTGGGTTAGACGAGTGGACAGTGAGGTGGATTGAGAAGTGGCCTAATAGCAGAGCTCAGAGGGTTGTGATAAATGGGGCCGAGTCCAGTTGGAGGTCTGTGGCCAGTGGTGTCCCCCAGCAGTCAGGCCCAGTGCTGTTCAGCCTGTTCATCAGTGACTTGGACAAGGGCACAGCGTGCACCCTGAGCAAGTTTGTGGACGATACCAAACTGAGTGGAGGGCTGTGCTGCCATTCAGAGGGTCCTGAACAGGTTGGAGAGTTGGGCAGAGAGGAACCTCATGAGGTTCAACAAGGGTAAGTGAAAGGTCCTGCACCTGGGGAGGAATAACACCAGATGCCATTACAGGCTGCGGACTGACCTTCTAGAGAGCAGCTCTGTCAAGAGGGACCTGGACATCATGGTGGATGACAAGTTGACCATTTGTAGCTTCATTTCTAGGATTTGTTTCATTTTAGTGACAGGTGAAGCAGTGCTGTCTTCTGTACATAGTTTAAATGGCCTTCACCTAATAATTCAGTAACTGTGAGCATGAGCGGTGTGTGAATAGGCCGCATTCAATAGCTAGAAAAGACAGGTTACTTTTATGATGATTTTCTGTCCAAAAATACTGGTATGCTTGAGAAGCTGAGGTAGATGAGAACAGGTGCCATGTAGTCAATAAGAGAGGAAACAGTGGGTATTCAAACTAGTTTTTGTCACTACAGGGATGAACATTCAGTTCTCAGTATCCCAAGAAATAGACTTCACAACCTCTGATTGCCTCCTGTTAAAGAAACAGTATATTGAAACTCATCTGTATTTTGTCTTTGGGAATCCTCAGTGGGAAATCATATGTAGTCTCATCAAAAATAGGAGGGAAGACCCAGAGAGAAAGCTGTCTTTTTGATTTTTGGGGAATTCAAAGTAGCCAAAACTAGATTGCCAAACATGAAAACACCTTGCCCTGGCAAGACTGCCAACATTTCTCAATCTTTGAATTCTAAGGTTTGGTATTTTATTTTAAAAGCTTAACCATAGCTGTGTCACCTTTCAGGGGCAGCACAGTGTCCATCTGACTCATACTAAATAATAATACACAGCTTCTGGACCAGGAGTGGAACTCATAGGGATGTTGTCTGTCTGGAGAGTTTTGTTGTCCTGTGGACTAGTGTCCAGTTTGGAGCAGCTGAGCAGTTTCCAGATATATAACTTCATCAGCATGCTAGCCTGGAAGGTGGAATGTGCTTTGGAAGTGAATATGCTGCCTGTCCCCACTTACGGTGTCACAGCGTAGTTACGGAGTGCTTCAGCTGCTTGTTAGACCCTTTTGCTAGATTTGAGTGCATTCTATAGAAATCAAAAGTGAGCAAACTTTTCATAGTATTTTGGGAAATGTCTGCCATGTGAGGCCCATTCAAAGCAGCATCTCTGCAGTCATAGTTCAGCATTGCTCAGCTTGCACACCAAAATGGGATAGAATTATCATTGCATTTCTGGCACTAAGTATGTTTGATTTAATTAAATGCATGCAAATTATAGGAGGCAAATACTGTATAGTAAAATCTTAGATCCTTCACTTTGTGTTTGAACCCAGGGTAACAGAACCACCCCAGCACTGCCCTGCACATGACAGTCCTGAAATAATGACTGGGCCTCCCTTGCTGACAGAGCTGACGAATGACTTGTTATTAGCTCATGGGTGCAAAGCAGCAGTCAGTAAGAATGAACTCCAGGTATCAAAGCACAAGAACCATTTGTTTAAGTGAAATAAATTGGGATAACATCCAATGAGCTAAATCATCATCATCGTCTGTGACGGCACACAGATCACCGAGGGGCCCTTTTATAAATAAATGCATTTCTGTTTAACATGTACATCAGCTACAGATGTGCTAGCAGTAACTAGCATGGTGGAAATGCATTTCACTACCGTTAGTTTTGATTGTCACTTGCTAAGTAGAACTGTGTTTCTCTTTCCTAAGTCTCTATCTCTAGCATAGGTGTTTTTCCACTTCACTTATTACTTGTATTTGACTTAGGAGAAGGCTGGCCTGGGCACTGCAATATCACCTTTCAGAAATGCATCACTAGGTGAGATGCCCTTGGGGTGACAGCAAAGGCATTGATATACGCAGTTTTTCAATTGCTCTGGGTCTCTTCTGAAAGTGGTTACGAGAGTCACTTTCCCACTTAGATAAATCATAAGGCACTTTAGGTAATCTGGTGCCATAAAAGCATAAAGGTGACCCTTGTGTACAGCTGTGAATGGTGTCTCTGTAGTAACCAAAGAACTTCAATGATGTGAGTTTCCTCTCCTCATTCTCCTTATGCATTGCATCTCTCTGGCTTGAGCTGATGACTTTCCCTTTTTACTGCCATAAATAAAGAATTGAAGAATTTTCAAGAAGTTTGGATGAGGCTGTTTCTGTTGATATTTTGAACTGTTTAAGTGTCTCTTTTTTGATATGTTGCATTAATTTAGTCTCATGTGTCTAATTATTGCTTCATACCTCTTCTTACTTAGAAAAGTGTATCACATAGCCCAAAAACATGACACAAAATTCAGCAAATTCCACCAGTTTATTTAGAATGCTGTTTGGTGAGCCAGGAACACATTGGTTTCATGCTGGCTTAAACTTTCAGGTGGACAGTTCTTAGGTAGTTATTTGGGATGAATTTATTCATAGTATCTGTGCTAAAGTGTATGGATACTGTTACTTTGTAGTTCTTTGAAATCCAATCTTTCTCTTTAATAAGCAATTTTCAGATTTTAGTTCAGTAACATATGGTCAGCATGGCTGTAGAAGATCATGAGCATATTCTGATTTGGTAGTAGACTAAATGTGGCTGCTATGTTCTGTTAGAGGCCTTGATTAAGTCCATGCTGGTTTCATATAGATGTGTCACCTAAGGAGCCAAGAACAGCATTTGAAGCTGACCTTCCTAGCCTTGTAAACCTTTTACCCCAAATAATAAGAGAAATCCTAAATACAGATTAAGATAGAATTGCCTATATGGGCAACCATAAGTGTGTTATTATCAATCTACATATATTGACTCAATTTTAAATATTGTCTTACATAGTATATTATAAGTCATTCTACTAGAATGAATTAGTGATTTTTTTTTCTTGCATAACTTTTTATATTGACCATGTGAAAGATGTTAGCTGCTAAACTAACTTCAGGTTCTTGTCTCCTAAAAGGAATGAAGCACTGGCTTGCCTACCATTCTAAGTTACAAAATACATTTGAGGGTTAGAATTATGTATTAGCATAAGTATCTATTTTTGACTACTCACCTTGAATTGGTTTGAATTTTACAAACTAGAAAATCAGCACTTAACAATTGTTAAGTTCCTGCAAATTACATGGTTCTATGGGCACATGAAAGGGGGCAGAGAAAATTAAGAAAAGTGGTATCTGTGATTCGAAGTGCTGAGTTTCCTTTTCTTGTTATTTGTTTGGTGTGGGTTTTAATTATTCCCTGAACCAGCTGTATTCCTGTAATTATTAATGCTTTCCTGAAAAGGAAGTATATGCACATTTCATTTTTAATAATGTATCACAGAATCACAAAATGTTTAAGGTTGGAAGGGGCCTCTAGAGATCATCCAGTCCAACCTTCCTGCTCCAGCAGGGACACCTAGAGCAGGGGGCACAGGGTGACATACAGGCAGGTTTTGAAGACCTCCAGAGAAGGAGACTCCACAGCCTCCCTGGGCAGCCTGTGCCACTGCTCTGTCACCCTCACAGTGAAGAAGTTCCTCCTCACATGGAGATGGAACTGCCTGTGTTGCAGTTTGCACCCATTTCCCCTTGTCCTGTCACTGGTCACCAGAAGAGCTTGGCCTCTTCTTCCCTGCATTCTCCCTTCATCTACTTATATATGTTAATCAAATCCCCTCTCAGTCATCTCTTCTCCAGGTTAAACAGGCCCAACTCACCCAGTCTCTCCGCATACGAGAGATGCTCCAGTCCCTTCATCATCTTATTTGCTCTCCGCTGGACCCTCTCTAGAAGCTCCACATCCCTCTTATACTGGGGAGCCCAGAACTGCCCCCAATACTCCAGGTACGGCCTCACCAGAGCTGAGTGGAAGGGCAGGATCCCCTCCCTTGACCACACCTTGACCACACTCCTTGGCCACACTCCTCCTGATGCAGCCAGGATCCCATTGGTTGCCTCGGCCAGGAGGGCACATTGCTGACTCATCATTAACTTGTTGTCCACTAGGACTCCCAGCTCCCTCTGTGGAGCTGCTCTCCAGCAGGTCAACCACTAATCTCTCCTGATGCCTGGGGTTATTCCTCCCCAAGTGCAGGACCCTGCACTTGTCCTTGTTGAACCTCATGAGGTTCCTCTCTGTCCAACTCACTAGCCTGTCCAGGTCCCTCTGGATGGCAGCACAGCCCTCCGGAGTGTTGGCCACTCCACCCAGCTTGGTGTCATCTGCAAACTTGCTCAGGGTGCACTCTGTGCCCTCGTCCAAGGCATTGATGAACAGGTTGAACAGCACCAGGCCCAGTACTTACCCTGGGATATATATAAAAACATAATTGTGTATTTCTATATTGAATAGCAGAATACATGTACCATCACTAGTAACTAAATAAATATATAGTAGGATACTAAAAAAGGAATGATTCAGTATGCGAACGTAATTTACTAAAATTTTTGTTACTTACTGAAAATGAATTAACAATAAATATCCAGTTAGTGACTCTTTCTTTAAAGCTAATCATCTATTTCCTGCTGCAGTCACACATTAAAACCTCTCTTGATACTTGTAGGAGAGTGGACATGGGGGAATGTTTTTGAACACTGAAAATCTGAGGATTAGAGGAAACGACTAGTCTTACTTTTCACCCATATAGAATATCTGTGAATGCACCTCCACTGCAGATTTGCAAGCACACATATTTTAACTTGCAGGTCAATATGGTGAAATGCATATAACAAAACAATGCTGCTTGATGGTAAAATGTGCCTAGATAAATAATGGGGAAAATATTATTTTATAAATAAATTTACTTTTTTTTTGTAAATTTAGTATAAATTTATACAATTTCTCCAATGGCAAAATGGTCAATTATTCATCAACTTAATAGAATCTGTTCCAAGGCATAAGAAAGAACATACATTGAGCATATCTGTTGAAGCCTTCCAAAATCATAGATAACAAAAGTATAGAAAAGCAGTCACAGCTTTTACAGGTACAAATGAAAGACAGAAATGCTCCAGCATTCTCTCTGCTGATTAAAGATGTTCTGCTTTATCAACACTGCTAATTAAATGCTGATTGGTCCTCTCTCACCTTCTTCAGAGGATTAATGACCATTTTTTATTCAGTGCTCAAGATTTTTCAGGGGTAAACTGCTATATCTATGTGAAATATTTCTGATCACAACAAAATTTAAATAATGAAGTGTTTTTGAACAAACACTTTTTGAACAAATATTTTTTTGAACTTAGTCCTCCAGTGTCCACTGGTTTGTTGTGCACCTAGAATTATTATTTGCAGTATTGCAAAAGCTTGTACTTGAAATTAATTTTAGACAGCACGTAACACAAATATGACAAACAACAGTATTTGTATTATTTCCTGTATGTAAATATATACATTATATTTAAATGTGAACTGAATTAGCAGTATATCAAATTGGTATAGTGTACCAATCTTAAGTGCTTTAATTTTTATTTTTCAGTTAACTCTTTGGAGGATAAAGCAAACAAAGAGTTCATCAACAATTTTGCAAATCTCTGAGCCAGTCTTTATGGTTTATTCTATGGATGATAACCCCCTTGAGGAACATTGACGTAAAAAATATCAACTCCAGTCTTGTGTTAGTATTGTTGACTTTAATAAAGTGCTTTTAAGTAAGTATATGAGTAATTATATAGAAAGAATCTAGGGGTTAAGTAAATATATGAGTAATTATATAGAAAGAATTTAGGGGAGAAATAAGAAAGAATGAAAATCATGATGTACTTCTCTTCCCTATCCCCCAACAAGAGAGCAACTAAATGCTGAAATTATTAAAAGTTTACAGAATTTCAGGTTAAACATAAGTATGTGAAAGTTCAAGAAAGCATTATGAATTGTGAAATTATAATTAACTAGAGATAAATTTGACCTTGAAGGAAGTTAATATATCTAAGTATTAGAAAATGACTATTTGTGTAGTGCCTGAAGCTTCACCGCTGTCCTTCTGCATCAGTGTTCAATTAGCAGTCATCAAATCTACATTAGATTGAAATGCAAAGCTCTTTTTATGGCTGTTGTTGTTGTTGTAAAGAAGAAATGGAACCAGTAGAGACCACACACAGAAATAAGATTGGTAAATCGTGATTTAATATTGTTGGCTAATTGGGTAGAGTACAGAAACCAAAACACAGCTGGACTCTCAAGCATCATCAGCATCTCCTACAGACACAGGTATTCTTGTTTGGGGAACTGAGACCCAACAAAATAGAGCAGGCAATAGAATAGAGTACAAAAGTGAAATCAAGTGGATTGTTTGTTTGTTTTCCTTTTATTATCAATATGCATTTATAGAAGGTAGGAGGCAGTGTCATGTAGCTAAAATTAATACTCAAGCAGTGTAATTTATAGCGTAAATGATAAGGGCACTTTATAGGTACTAGCCAGGTGATTCCTCTTTCTTGTCAAAGAAAAGAGCAAATGGAAAATGAGAATGTGTCACCATTGAAGCCTTTGGCGGTGCTCTTTGTCATTTTGTCTTCCATAGGCTAGAAGAAGAATAGTTTATTCTAACTATATGAATACTGTTTAATATATATTGCTCGGTTTTGCTTTGGCTATTTTTATCATGTGTATAAATGAATGGGAAAGATATGATAGTTTTTTATAGACTAGCTGCAGTAGCTGAAGTTAGCAGAAGAATAAAAACAGACTAAAGTAATAAGGAAAAATTGATGTAATTTGAAAATGTCATCATCTCCAAACAAGAGAAATCTTGTTTCTCTCAGTGGGATGGATATACTCCTACTATTGATTGTGATCACAAGAATAATGAGTGTATATGACTCCACTACTTTGAGGATTATGGGAAATGATTACAATAAATCAGTAATATTGTTTGTTTCAAGATGCTGAAAATAATACTGTGTCACTGGCAAAAGTTTTTGATTTCATAGGAATATATTGCGTATGGATTAAAAAATAATACTAACTTGACTTGAATAAGATATTTTAAGGGCAGCTGCTTGAAAATCAATGTAACACGGAGTAATTATAACAGAATATTGAATTTTGAAATTCTCTCAATTCAAGTTTTAATAATATCATATTGTGATCACAAAATATGAACAGCGGAACAAAAAAGTGTATAATTTTGCTGAAGGAAAAATGCTAGAAATGAAAAATGATCCTGTCATTTCTATAGTTTGTACTGAGATATAATTGTTAGCAATTAAGACACCTCATACCATAGTAGGATAATGGACTTGCAGCCACAAAAATATCAATCTCTTGGGAAAATATCAATGCACTGTGGGAAAATTGGTGTTCAAGTTACTTTACAATCCATTTACAAAAAGGATGCAAAAGGAGACTATTAGGAGAAATGAAAGCAAGGATGTTGCACTGGAGGGAAACAGTCATGGTACACACTGTGCATGTGCAGTCTCCTTTAATGTTGTCCAGAAGTAACTATCAATCATTTATACCTGATATAAAATCTTTGTGGATTTGTAATGATAAACTGGTAGATAAAGAAATGTGTTTTGGAAAAAAAAAAAAAAAAAAAAAAAAAAAAAGGAATGGTAAGTAATGCATTGTTCTCTTTGAAACATCATCTGATAAATTGGGGATTACATATATATGGTACCAGTTAGGAGCTAATGATTGTCTTGTATATACTAAGAAGTACGGGTACATGTGTCAGTTCCCATATCTAGTTTGGTGAGAAGTGGATACAGATTGGATGCATTTCAGAGCCCTAGCACAGGCTGCCCAGGGAGGTTGTGGAGTCTCGTTCTCTGGAGGTCTTCAAAACCTGCCTGGATGCTGCCCTGTGCCCCCTGCTCTCGGTGTCCCTGCTGGAGCAGGGGAGGTTGGACTAGACAATTTCTAGAGGTTCCTTCCAACTTCAGCTATCCTGTGATTCTGTGAAACTGTATCAAGATATACACTGTTTGTGAATGTATACACAAGGTGTGAGCTTATTTCAGAAATCTGTGTGTGTGTCTTTATCTGCATATATGAGAAACATTGGAGTGTTATTCCCATTCAGGAACTGGGGATTAGTTTACCTGCTTGTATCTCCAGGCAAATGTTGACATTATATTGGCATGTGGTGGGCCTGGAGTACTAGTGAGAATTGGCATGAATCAGCATCTACTCCTGCTAACATATTACTATGCTTTCAGCATGTGTAGTGTAAAAACTGATATACAGATGTATATCTGTAGATCAGATATACATCTGATTGAATTATTAGTTTGAATTATGCATTTAGTTTGAATTATGCATTTAGAAATCTGGGATTGGCAGCAAAAATATGGTGTAGTGAATATTTAATCTCTGATAATAATTCCAGAGGCAAACTAACAACAAAAGGTACCACAATGTCTGTCTAAAGAGCAAGAAAAATGTAGTTATTCTTAGTCAAAAGGTAATAACCATATATAATAGTTTAAAAAAAAATGACAAAAGTGTCAAAGCCCATGCTGTGGAATACCTCATTGGGGTACTTCCTCTTGGCCACAGGAGTTGTAAATGTTGTTTTGCACCCTACTGGTCTGTAACTTGGTCAGATCATGTTTTATATTTTCCCCTATTGCTGTGCTGGATTGTGTGTTGCAAATATAGAAAACCACAGGGGGAAAAAAAAAAAAAAAAGAAAAAAGAAAAAAAAAAAAAAGATAAAGGACAGGGAATTCTATAGCAGCTTGCAAGTATCTCCTTGACAGAGTGCCACTGTAAGGCTAGACCTGAGTCTCAGTAAACTCGGGCAGAGATCAGTGATCAGAAAACCACTGCATTAACAACCAGTTGGAGTCCTTGGAGTGGTCATAGTGAAAGATACAGTGCAAGTAGTTTGCACGTCAGTAGACTGGATGAGTGGACTGAAGTACAGCCATGTGGAAGGGAACAGAAACAGAGCAAGTACGCGTTGCACAGCTGCACCATGTGTTGTAAGGCATTAGCAGCGTGGTGTTTAATATTCTTGTGCTCTGACTGTCCAGATGGCATCATCTTCTGGAGGGGAGGTGGAATCTCCGTGGTGACTCTACTTTTTCTTTGTTTCAGAGTAATTTTATGTAATCCAGGAGTGTTTTCGTATGTGACTGGATTGTTGTTTCTCAATTTGAGTTAGTAAGGTTGATATTTCATGGACTATACATTGATCATTGGTATAAGCACTGGATATCCATAGTAAGGATTGTGAAAGTCACAGTAACTCTGCAGTTCAAAATATTGAACGAATGTGGGAAAGAAAAAAAAATGCTCTCAATTAATAGCAGTGTCTACTTCCTCCTCAACAGAGTTTCCCCAACTCGCTTCTACTTCATCCTTTCCCTCCAATAGGCAACTTTCTAGCAATACTGCAGAAAAAGATCTTTTAAAGGGACTGGAGAAAATGAAGAAGGTGAATCTTGTATTCTGCTAATAACAAAAGGTGTTGCTTTCATTATATAGAACAAAAGGGTTATTATATACTCTACTACCACCTTACAGTCTCTGGTTTGTGTGGATTGGTGAAGATTTTTCCTATTTTCTCTTATCACTTGGTGAATGCACAGGAGTTGGGTTTTTTTGTTTGTTTGCCTTTTTTTTTGTTTATTTGCTTATTCAATCCAAGAGTATATTGGAGGTACAATTTTTCAAGCTGTCTCAGGATGGGCTTTGATGGGGATAATGGTAAACCAGCACTGGATGGTCATGCACATTCTCCTCTTTGTAACCACTAGGCACAAGTTGTCTCTTCTCACACTGAAGGCTGCCTCTGACAGCCACTGTATATTTTTAATTGTCCCGTATTTGAAGAGTTGCTATATCAGGATAAGTACAGTTAGAGATAGCAAAAAAAAAGCAGAGCATAGGACATATGTAAGGCATATGCAGTCGATGGACAGCTCTGTGCCATTGCTGCCTTTCTTTGGTAATGTAGCAGGTGTTTTTAGGTGCACCTCTGCCAAGCTCAACCCCACTCCATCAACGGGTATTTTTCAGAGTAGTGTCAAAAAAACTAAATTATGACTGTTTCATATACATTTCAGTATATATATCCAAGTATATATATACTATATAAATATATATATACAAGTATATATATCCAAATTTCAGTATATATATATATATATCCAAATTTCATCTCTTTTCTCCTTTGATATCATACGTTATAACTCATTTCCTATTTTAGCAAATGTTGTATGTATGCCCTCCTGACTTTCAGTACTGTGGAAGGATTTGTATATTTTTGTAAAGTAAATGATGTGTGAAGATAGATCGAACCAGTTACTTATCTAGCTAGTTAGGTGCTTGAAATTTTGGAATCATGTAGAAAATGCAACTGTAAAGGAACCACAAGAACATCCAGATCTTGTATTTCTTTTACAAAGGGTCATGGGATAAATCCAAAATGTTTCTTTGATTGTAAAATAATTTTACAAGGGACTGACAGTACACAAGTTTAGAACTTCGTATCAAAAGAGAGCAGGAAAATGGGCACTGTTTGTGATTCCGAAAATAAATGGCTATTATGTTATATATGTTAGGTATAATTTTTCTGGACAAGGAGATAGGTGTATAAATGAATGATGGGTATATTTTCTCATTTCAAAATAACATTTAGATGAATATAGTAGGGTGTCATTTCCTTTATATAAATATATATATATACGTATATAAATACCAGGACAATTGAGCACACTGTGTATGGTTCTACATAACAAAGCACACTTGGCAGATACACTTATGTGATGTCCAGGTGGATGCACTTTTTTTTCCTGTATCTGGAAACATCAGGAAAAAAAGGCATTTTCAGATATTAGCGATTAATAGCTGAATACATCATAAGTAAGCATCACTATGGTGGGCAAAAAGATACAAATTGTCTACAGAGATTTGTGCACAAGATTTGAAAGGCACTGACTTAAAGTATTCTGGCTTCTTATTAAGTCATGGTAGAGTCTTTAATACAAACACCAAAATATTTTCATAACCAGTACACAGTAACAGATTATTGTGTGCTGACAAATTTGCATAAGGAGTATGTTTGTCGGCCAGGCTCACACAGGAGAAATTTATACTGAATACCAGAAAATAATATTACTTTCTGTTTCTTGATTAGAGTAGCCAGCACAATATATATACTTTATAGAGTTTGCCACAAAATGTCATTTGGCTTGCTGAGCACTGCCAAACTATTTTTTCGGTGCTACAAAGTTCCATATGTTTATTTCTACTTCTGTTCCTAGTTTTAGTTTAGCATTATTGATTGCAAATCAGTGTAGCTTTTTCTTAACCATATAGAATACTTATAGAAAGAAAAGAATGAAATATAAATGGCTTATAAATACAGTGTAAGTCCATTCGTACGGTAGTGGATCAAAAAAAAAAAAACAAAAACAACCAACCAACTAAAAAAAAAAAAAAAAAAAAAAACAACAGAGATGCCACAACAGCTGTCTGCGATGTTCTTATAGTGTGCCAGTTAGGTAACCCATCCTACATAATTTAAATACTGGACCCAAGAATAGGAAACTGTGAAAAATCATGTCTCGGCTTCTACGGAAGGACAATATAAATAAAAAAGCAACTTGCTAAGAAAGAAATCTGAGCAAAGTCAGTTCATCATACTATTTTCCCACAATGAATTTCAGGGAGAAGCGGTGGAGGGACATTCAGGAATTCTTTTTTTTTTTTTTTTTAAAGAATGAAAAAAAATGCATACTTAATAAGTTATGTACTTATCTATATATAGGATAATGGATATACAGTCATGTGCATGTGAATGTGTACAATTTAATCATCTCTCTCTTTGGAGTTTGTAGTGCAGCAGAGAACTTTTCCTGAACGATGTGGTCATAACGGTGTTGTCTGTTTCCATTGTTTTCCTTCCATTCTTTCTTAAAAGTTAACTTTTCCTACCTCATTAAATAATTGAAGAGAGATGAAATATTTGGGTCTTCAGTACAACTCTATTCAAAATCTAGCCTTAGTTCCTGCTGTTTTCTTTGTGGATCCTCTGATCCCCAAGTCAGCTTAATCATCATTTTATACTGCTCTAATATGTTATCATATTTAAAATATTAATTACACAGCCGCACAACCAAAGTGTTAAGTCATAAGGTTTCTACTTCTAAGTCAAGTATGTGGGAAATAAGTTAATACATAATAGCAGAAAATGAAAGCTTATAATATATACTTTTAAAAAATTAAAAAAAAATAGGACATTAATACTAATTAGTTAATATTACTCATTACTAATACTAGAACTAATATAGTAGAAAAAATAAGGATAGGATCAAAAGTTTTAGCCATACATTTACAAAAGAAACAAATAGATAAATATTAAATACCCTTTTTTTTTTGCCGTTTTAAAAGAAGGGGAAGAACATGAGCTGTTCTTCAAATTGAAATTTTGTATTCATTTGGATTGTCTATTGTTTATCATCATTGCTCAGTTTAATGAAGGAAAACACCTTAATTTTAACACAGTTGGATCCCATCCCCTGTGTTTCATTCTAATTACTTTTTGTGTTGAAGCCAGTCAGGAGACATAAATGGTCTCACAGAGATACTACTGAAAGCAGCCAGATGGTGACATCTGCTCCAAATTGATACTAGAATTTCATCACTGAAGCTGTTTTTAAATAATGCATATACTCCATTTGAGATGCAAGTTATAAATTCAATTAGAACACTTTTATGAAGAAATCTAAGATTGGGAATTTGAAAATTAAAGTTAGATGATAATTTAGGTATACACACTATAGAAATAAGATAATCTTCAAATGTAGTTAGCATCTAGCTTGCAGTGACAAATAATGCTCATCTAGTTTGCAGTGACAAGATGTAAAATAAGTATGAAATTCCTCATTTAACAAGTTGCTTTATGGTCTTCTGTTCAGACTCCTCTGGAATGGGAAGCTGAGCCTTTGGAAACATCTTTTTTCAAATAGTGGAGCCAAGCTACAGAGCAAGGAACAGTGGTTACTTGGCCAGTTTGCCCTCCTGTCTCAGATAGTCCTGTTTTGAACAGAAGGAACTTGAAACTTGAAAAGAAGAATAAAAGAACAGGAACTTGAAAGTCCCTGTTCAAGTAATTTTGAGTTGAGCAAAAAAATTGCACCACGCCACTAAAGATCTTTGAGCAGTAGTGCTTTGTGTTTCTTCTTTTTCTTTCTTTTTCTTCCTGTGGAGAATATTTTCTCAGCCTGCTTATTTTTCATTTCCTGTATGTATCTGAGTGTCTATCGGCCAGTCTTTGTCGTATTCAGTCACACACCACTGCAGTGAAAAGGGATGACACCAAAAGCTAGATGATCTCTGAGGCTTGCACCAAAGTACAATGGAAAATGGAAGTGAAAAAGAATGCCCTTAATTCCATCAGGTCTGAGTGAGACATTATATTAAATGAACTTTATTTTTACATTTTACAGAGTTTTGCTTCAATGATAAATTGTTCCCTAATCCGGCCCCTGTACTGCTGAAAAAAAAAAAAAAGATTTTGTCTTTTTTTCCTCTACTGGTAAAAACAATATAATTGCCTAGAAACAACCCTTCTAAAATCACTTATTGATTCATTGTTTAAAAGGTGCCCAGATGATAATAGGCCAATAAATTGTTTACAGCTACTCTGAGGAAATTCAGGAAAAAAACAAGATAGAATAAATAAAAAAATAGATTTTCCCATCAAAGCATCCATTTGTTTCAATGGACAATATGCAAAATATGTAATGCATTATGAATTGCACTAAATTGTGAGGTTTAAAACAACTCATTTATCACTAGTTGAAATGTAGCTATTTACAAAGCTGTGTCATACATGTAGGTGAAAACTTTCTAACATTTGCTTGGTTAGAAACTACTACCTTTTCCAAGGAAGTAAGGAAAGAGTATGGGAAATTATGTCAATTTGATCAATGTCAATTTGAAAATTTCAGAGTTGCACTGTTAGCATACTTGCAGTTATAGAATGCCTGAAAACAGATAAAACATGGAATCTTCATTTAAGTGCACATCTGAAGTTTTAAATTGTCATTATGCTATGTGAAATCAGAGGATTAGAGAAGGATGTACTATTTCCTACAGGTTTTAACCAATCATTTGATAATTTAATTCAGAAAATGCATCTGATAAATGTTATTCCATACTTGAGAAAGAGTAATTGAGAAATTAATCTAAATTGGCCTGAAGGAGTATGCCATAGAGTAGACTGAGGGCTCTCTCAAAGAGTATATCCAGAAACAATGTCAGTACTTGCCTGAATGCTGGGCTTAGCATGGGACTCCCACATGCATCAGTCGTGTGGGTCAGTCACACAATGAAGGAAAGTGCAGAGCACGTGGATGGTTTGGTCATCCTGACGTGGACTTCAAGTGGTGGACGAACAAGAAAGCTAATGGGAATAATGTTTGAGATGGGCCTTCCTTACGTTTGGACGAGCTCATACAATGCCAGGGTGAAAGAGCAGGTCAAGGAGAGAAGACAGATCCAAGATTGAAGCCAGTTGCCTCCTGCTCCCTGAAAAAAAGAGTTCAGAATCCCAGCAAAATAATCTGCTGTGAAAGATAATTTTACCAAGTATAACATTTTGTTTGATTTTTTTTTTATTTGTTTGTTTTCTATAAAACAAGAAACAATGCTAATGGCTATGATGCGAGGAGTGGTATATTCTTATATTCTTATTCTTATATTCTTATTCTGATTTGGCAGTTTTCTGTAAAACTGGTGCTGGGCAGGGAGGAAGGAGTCCTCAGTGCATGTTGTCAGGACCTGCTAAATCTGACCATGCGCTGGTCTTTGCTTTCTGAAATTACTGATCCAGAAGCTCTTTGGAAAAGATAAAAATAATGTAATGGTGTAACTATCTCTATAATTATTGTGCACACTAAAAATCAGAACTGTCTCAAGCACAGCGGAAAACTATTGGAAACACACATGGATTGCATGAGAGAAGAATGATGTTGGAAAGAAATAATTCTGGTCAGTCAGAATTTTGTGCACAGAGGAAAGTTTTTGCTTATTTCCTCTTTCTGCAAAAGAATGATGCAAGCACACAAGCCATCAGATAACACTTGTATTCATAGCAAAAGCGATTGCAGTTTTCAGCCATTCCTCCCATTTCAATCATACACTGCTTTTTCCAGTAAATGAAAAAAATGTCCCTGCTCGCTGTAAGCAAAAGGGAGATTTATTTTCCTGAAAAGAAATTCTTGCTCCCAGTGTGTTTTCAGAAGTTCCTAGTATATTTGAATAAGAAAATAGATAAATTAAGGAATGCATTTTCACATTTGAAAGACTTCAGTCCCACAGATGTCAAAAAAAAATCCCACCAATTTCTGTAATGTTACCATAATTATGAAATGCCTTGAGGCACTAGCTGTGCAGTCTCTTAGCCATTGCCTTGCAGCCATTGTTGCTAGGCTGTGGATCTCTTAAGAAAAGGCTGTGGAGAATTGTTAATAATAACACACAGCTGATTAGTGCTGAATTGCCAAGAAGATTTCCTGAATGTAGAAAGCAAAAAGGTTCAAACACATCAATTTCCTTGACTTTTTTATCCCTCTGTTTAGATACAATTTTTAAAACTTGAGGTTCTTATTAAATCAGCTCTGTGATATTTTGCAGAGCTTTCAATACACATTCCACCAAATACAGAGGAGACATAAAAATCTCTCACGAAAAAAATAACATTACATTAATATTCATCATTAAAATTCATCATCAGGTTCATATTTTTTTTTTCCTCAGGCCACTCATAATGAAAGGAGTAAATTAACTAAGAGGAGAATAGTGAAGAAGGGGTCAGAAGGAGGATTTTTCCTTGTGGGAATCTATTTGCAGGGTGCTGCAACAACAGGTGAATGAGTGAAATAGTACCTATCTCTGCCAGCAACTCACTGGCTCTGTCAAGACTGCAACACAGCCAAGCACAAATACACCTTGTTCTCAGTCTGACCAGTATCTGCTTTTCCCCTTGACTCTGTCCTTATAGCAAGTCAGGAAAAAGCAATGGAGCAAAATTAAAGAAAAATAAAGGGGGGTGGGGGGGAAGCAAAAATTATCAAGAAAAAAAAAAGTAGAAGCAATAGCTGAGGTCTGACTTCTTGGGCAGAAAGTGTGTTTCATTATACTGGTTTTGCTGTGCTTACATATTTCAGGACTTCCTAGTAAGACTGAAAAAGAAAAGTATCAGCGTTGAACATAGAGGTAAATGAAGTACTTTGTCTTCCTGATCAACAGCAAAGGTTATTTTCCTGTTGTTGAGCTGTGGGTCACTCCATGTTACTGAAGTACACCCCAAATGATACCAAGTGATCTGTGTGACCCAGGCCCTTTGCTTGTGCCTTAGGAGGACAGTGACACAGTTTTGGGCAAGGAGGATCATATCTGTGGAAAATGCTAAGAATGAAATTATTTGTTGTTTGTTTGATATCTTTAATCATCATTCCAGTTTCATGAGCTGCTGGATATAACAAATCAATGTTAATGTCTTGTTACAGAATTGATATCTTCCATTAACATATATAACATAATAAATCTCTGAAAAGGTCCTTTATCTGTTCTGACACATTTCTTTCCTTTAATGTATAGCCTTGCCAGAGGAGGACAGAAGAAATATAATCCTTTAAAAAAGATGATGTTCATATTAGTCATGTAAACTAGCAATGCTAATGTTGCTGACAGGATCCTTAAATCACAGTATCGTTTTGCTCTTTTCAAGACCATATTTTCAAGTTGAGGTAGTCATTGCTGAGATGAGCAATAATCACTACTGATATATTGGGAGGAAATTAGTATTTGAAGTAATGAATATGAAAAACTGATACATGAAATGAGAACTCAGATCTTTTGTTATCTTAATGATGTGCAGAATGCAGTAGGGCTCTTCAAAGCAATAAATAAAATTGTGGGGTCAGAATCTGGGTAGGAGAAAATGCTAAGGGCAGAGCTCTGTGCTGCAAGAGAGAGCTCCTGATGATTTGGAGACTGCAATCTTGTATGATTGCTTCATTTACTTGTGCTATAGGAGCCTGCAGGCAGGTGTATAGTGAGGCAGTGGTTGAGAACCACAGGAATCACATCCTGTACATAGAGAACTTATGCCTAGCTATATACAGTATAATGTAAATTGCCTAGAAATCTAAGTTTCAGCATGGCTGATAAGTTTTGACCCTCACATCAGGTGAGAATTTCACAGTTAGATCCCTAGTCTTAGAGTAAGCTTTGCTTGCTCATTCATAGGCCCAGACTATACTTTTTTTAAGTGCTGAGCTCAGCTAAACAATACTATCGTCTGCACAGAAGGAAACTCCCTGTAAGAGATGGAAAATGTATTAAGAAGTACCTGAATATATGCCTGTGCATGCCCCTTCCAGCCATAGTAAAATATATACCTCTTGCTTTAATAAATAGGTTAGGACCCTTTAAATCAAGGAAGACTCTGAAGATTCTCAGAGCTAATATTTCAGTTCCAGACAGGCTTAAGCATCTATCCCTGATGTCTATCACAGCGAGGTGGGTGTGTAATGCGTCAGTCCTTGCTGACATCCATGACTTGTGCTGTTGTGTTCCCTCATTTCATCGGCATTCCCATGTTTAATGGAGGGTGTGCTGGGGTCTGCTTCTCACCTGCTCTTTAAGCCATGGGGTTAGACGAGAGTTTTGGAGGCTGAACCACAGGTTACTTCCACTAGTTTTACTTCCTCGTTTGCTACTGCTAATATTAGCGCCTTTCCAAAATGGATGGTTTTTGAAAGTAATCCTTTTTATTGAGAGAGACAGCTTTAGTTGTCTTTGCTTGACATATATGCTCCTGCAAAACCTTTGGCAAAGCTCAATTAGGAGTTTGATCTTCTGAAGCTGTCAGCTTCAAAGGAGACCTGACTGCAGCCCATCTGTCAAGAAACAGATTTTTCTTTAGCTATAATTTGGTGACTATAACTAAGAGATCATATTTACCCAGACAATTATCATTCTGATCACTACTTCCTTATGTTAAGTGGCTTTTTTATTCTTGGCTATCAGAGCTGCAGAGTTTTCTTCTTGTGTGGTCCATATTGCAATGAATTGAAGAATTGGTTAATTCTTAAAACCTATTGCTGTATGAATGGATGCATGCCCTGATCCCCATCTAATTGATGATATTATTTATTAATTGTTTTGAATGCACAATTACTTAGAAACTACAGTAAAAACCACTGAAGTTAACTTGCTTGGTAAAGAATAATAGTTGTAGCTGTAATACATGATTATTTATGAGAGAGATGATTTCAGAAAATAATTTTGGAGAGAGTTAAATGCAAGACTAAATATTTTTTTCTTTTTTTTTAAAGAGGGGAATGGTAAGAATTTTAAGAAAATCATGTGACCATGCAGGGGAGTCAGTTGGGCTGCAAAGTTCAAAGATCTGAATAGGTAGGAAGTTGGAAACAGCAGGTGAAAATTGCAATAGTAGTCCAAAACTTGGAGCCTCTGTTAGCAGTCAAAATATTGGGAAGGACTTAAGGCAACAGAATGAACAGCCACCTTTAAAAGGTGAAAAAAAAAAAAAAAAAAAAAAAAAAAA
>NW_020455537.1:138611-212954 GCF_003342845.1 Nothoprocta perdicaria
TGACAGAGAAGATTGGATAATGTTGAGTTACCTTTGCAAAGGAAATTTAAACAAATATAAAAAGATTCCTTTTACATTAAAGTAAAACCAAGAAAAGTCAAAAAAGGTCACCATGCCTTGAAGTTCCCATCAGGAAAGTGTTAAGACTCAGAGCTAAATTAATGCTTTGCTTCAATAAGGTCAGTTATGTTGAATGAAGGTGCAAAAAAGGTGATAACTAAAGGACACTTAAATGGAAAAGGGAATGTATATATCCTGGATGAAAGTAAGACTCAGTGTAATTAGTGTGATTACATTAGGATAGCATAAACTACTTCTCAGAGAGACAAATAACTGGCACATGAAACTGTGTGTATGATAATGAATTCAAATCTTAAAAACTGGTATAAATCATAGAAAGTGATCCCAGATTGAAGAATGATAAGGAAATATATATATAGTATATATGCATATAGTATGTATGTATACACCTCAGTAGAATATAAGGCTTTAAAGTAATATTTGAAATAATTACTGTCTTGAGGTAAATGAACTAGAATACAACTTAGGTTTACATAAATAGATCTACAATGCTCATTTACATGAGGATAAATTCATTTATTACTTTCATAAAATAATCAGTATTCTGGACCTAATCTTACGAACTGTTCCACAGTATCTCAGTGCCACATGGGAAATTTCTAGAAAAAGAATTTAGGAGTTGGTATATATATATATCAATGCCAGCAAAAAAATGATTAAATGGCCTCCATTGATAGGAAAAGTGCTGGGTTAAAGGGTGTCTGCCTACAAAGTCACTCGTACAGGGCCTCTTTTTTAATATGTGTTGAGATACCTTAAAACAGGGTTTGGACTTTTTTCTCTCGCTCTCTTATTAGTCTCTCTTTTTACTTTTTTTTTTTTTTTTTTTTAATTAAATATTTAAAGTTATGGCATTGACAAATCAAAAGGCAGAAGGATGTTAACAAAATTTGCAAATGAGTGAAGCCAGGAAACATTGTCAACATGAAGATAGAACTGGAGTATGATATGGAGAGAGGATTGTGACCTTCAGAAATGAAGTAATAAAAGTGGGAAAGAAGCGATAATAGAAAGGGCAGAAACATGCACTTTGAGACTAATGAGAAGAACATCTGTTATGCAGAGGACTTCACAAGGTGGAAATGGAGGTGAAAGGGAAGTAGAAGATTTGATATTCAGTCTTTGAACATTTCTGAGTCACCGCTGTGGTGTGGTCATGGAAAGGTTGAGTACAGTTCTAGTATATTGGAGAGGCGTTTCTGTAGAGAAAGGAAATTTTTAATGCAAAACCCTGATCAGACCTGTGAGGAAGACTGTTTAAAATTCTAGTCACCTCCCTTCAAGAGAGATCAGTTTCAAGGAAGAACTGATGAAGAAAATGTCCACTAGAATAAAAAGGGAGTAGAAAGCCCATCTCTTGAGAAACACTAAAAGAGCTTGGCTTCTTTATCATAGAAAAGCAAAGACTGAAGGTGCCTGGGATTTGATTCTGTACAGTGAGGCAGGAATAAACACTAGAAGCAACTTCCAGAGTTTAAAGGACAATATTGACATAAGAGCATATATATACAAGCATGCCATGAGCAAACCTTATCTGCAAATCTAAAGATCCTCACAGGCATGAGAGGGTGCAGAAATGTTTGGGAGTCCGGCAAATCACAAAGTGATCACAAAGTACTTAGAGCACTGGTTAGACTTAAGATTACATGATTTGATTGCCTGTATGTGCGCAGGAGTATAGTCGATGACCCAAGAAGTCTTTTATTCCTGTGTTCCTCATTACCCAAGTGATGTAAATTGGTGTGAAGCCCCTTGAGCTTTTCTGTGCTAATTAACTGAGCTCCAACACTACTCAACCTTCAGCAAATCAGTGCTGCACTTTAGGTAATTAAGTTTAGCACATCTCACTGCGGTGAGTATTGGCATCTGAGAGTCTTTCCTGGTCATGTTTCTCCTTTTCTTAGTTTTTGAAGTACTTTGAAAAGTCGTCTTTTCCCAATACATGTGTCTGAAGAAGAATTGAAAAGTATATTTAGTGTGAGTGGCCTCTTTTTTTGTTATAGCATAAAACTAGTTTTACTATACTTCTATACTACTTTAGTACTACTTTACTATACTATGCTTCCAATAATGCAGTTACCAGTGATAAATGGTAACAATATTAGGCCACAAGGTTTCACTCTGTATATAATATAGTTACTATTGGTCTCTTATTTCTTATGAGCAACACCATCACTTTCTGATGATTTGTTTGCTTCACAATGCTTTTTGTTTTTTTTTTTTTTTTAATTGTGTTACTGACCTATTTTTATTAAAAATTTACTTTCCAAGAAAAAACGTTCAAAATAATGTTTTTATTTTTAGAAATACCAAATTTCCTTGGAAGAACAAGCTGGTCGCAGTCATATATAATATGCAAAAGGGAGGAAATAGGCAAAGAAAGAGAAACAGGTTTTATTTGTGCTTCTGTTGGCATTGGACCAGATGCCTTGAGTTTCACAGTTAGAGAAAGTTGGGCAGGGAGTACTATAACTCTTTCCCCCGTAAGGCCGGTAGGAGTTTATAGGTCTTAGCCCCTATGCATGGGTTTGTAGCCCAGTGCTGACTGTGCTTTCATCCTCATGTTAGAAACTGGAGACATAGCAAATATGTATATATTAGGTGTGCGGTCTGGGACATGTTTCTCAACCTTTTGAAGCATCCATAAAGGAGATGGCAGGGCTGAGATGGTGTCCTGCTGTGGACACTGTTTACTGATCCAGGAAATACATTTTATTTTGAGTGCAAGTGATTCTTTGACTTCCGGCCTGAGTAGGAGATTATCTCACTATTGTCTTTCACCCTCTTTTGCTTCAGATTAACTCACAGAGTAGTTGTGCACATCTGAGTAATTATACGTATCACTATGGAGCAAATGGGAAATCATGGTGAACTTGGTGAGGTCTGTGTATGTGCTTCGCTGCACAACATGAAAGAAGTGGTGGAGTCCCCGTCCATGGCAGTGTTTAAGAAACTTGTAGATGAGGTGGTTAGGGACATGGTTTAGCAGGCATGGTAGTGAGGAGTTTATGGTTGGACTTGATGATCTTGAAGGTCTTTTCCAACCATAATGATTCTATGACTGCAGCAGTGAGGCCAGTATATGCACAGAAAGTGGTATAAGCAAAAAATATAATAAAGTTAGAAGCAAACCTCTCAGGAAAAAAACAAACAAACAAACAAACAAACCCAAAACTACTCCCCAGAATATTCCTTATTCAGTTGTTAGAGCGAAAATGCACACATTAGGAACGTGATGTTTCTTTCAAATGCTCAGCTGAACGAAAGCAGAGATATGAGCAAAACAATGTGACTGCAGTTTTAAAAAGTACTGCTTTTAAAACTTGGAAGAATTACGAGAAGACTGTTTGGGAAGGACATGCTGACATCTGTAAGAGGCCACATCTTGCTGGCTTTACTGCTTTTAATAGTGCTATTAAAATCAGCGAAACTGATTGTGTGAGTGCGTAATCAAGATTTGGCCCTGCTTTATAAACATCCGTACTATGAAGATTAATATAATACCAAGTAGCCCATGATATGTTAAAGGCTTAGTAAAATTGACTGTGTTGGGAAGGCTGTTACTTTAAAATGTAAAACAAATGGCTGAAATGAAATTTGAAGTGTGGGGGGAAGAGAGGAAATCAATAAACCAGCAAACTGAAAATGATGTGGAAATAACTTCTTTATGTTTTCCTGTTTTTGTAGCTTATAGTTAGCACCAGTACATAAACTTAATAGCTTTGTGCAAGGGAGGAAAAGTAGATCCAAATCTACAGAATGCCAAGCACAGAGTGCAAGCTCTTCCTCACTGAGTTTTCTTTCTTATTTGAAATAACATATGTGTATGTCTGCACTTTAATTAACTTCTTTGTGGGAGCTGGCTAACAAGATTATATTTTCATTGTTTTCTATGTTATGTGTATAGGGGTTGCTTCTCATTTCATTATTGCCAATTTTGCAACAATGGAGTTGCTAATTCTGATGAATTTCAGTGTGGTTATTTGTAGGAAAGAGATTTTAAAAACATATATTGAAGGGTGTTCAAATATGTCAGGGAGATTATATGGATTATCTTCAAGAACTTTATGGTGCCTTTAATTTGGGTGTTTTAAAAGATCCTTTAAGCAATAATTCTGTAATATTCATAATACTAAGGCAGGATAGAAAAGTTAAGGTTTATCTTAAGGATTTTAACCAGATAAGGATATATATATATTAATCATGAATATGTGTGTATACTGTGTTGAATAGCTATGCAATGAAATGCTGTAAGGAGGAAAAGGTGCTTAAGAAAATTTCAGCAAACCCACTAAGTGGGTGGCTGCTGACAGATACGTTACCATGAACAGGTTTGTATTATGTCCAGGAAGACTTTCTAGTATTTTCAGAATAAAACAAGATGATGGGGAAACTGGTGAGCAAGTTAATTATATATCACTTGGTGCGGATATAAATGTCTCCTTTCTCTTATCTGGTGTTTTCTTCTTCTTCATCTCTATACAAGACACTTCTTATGGATGACTTATGTGCACACAAATTGCAGGAAGAAGCCAAGAGGAAGAGCTGGGGGCAAAAAAATTCAGAGGAAGAACAAATGCAGCCATTGGGTTCCTCAATTGTAAGCTGAGGTGGACTGGTCTAGAGGTCTCCTAGCTCCAAGGTATGAGCAAATATGTCTTGAGTCTTGAGGTTAAACTAAATAGAAAGACTTGGGGAGAAGACATGTAAGACAAGAGAAGGCTAGTGAAGGGGAATGGAGTGATGCAGAGAAGTTGCTGAGGGCAAGCAGAACCAGCAACTCCATCTTTTTTTATCAACTGGAATAAACAGCAACCAGGAGCATTACTGGAATACATAAGAATAAAAGATATGTGTGATATTACAGTGTAAGTAAGGTACGGTAGTCCCAGAGGTGAATTTTGTTGAGGCTGGCCACAGTTGGTCCTGATTTCGTTGTTTCTAATCACAGGGTTTGCACCACAGTTTTATTTGCACCACAACTATAGTGAAGATCTTTGCAAAATATTGTAAAGAATATTGTGGAAAACCTCTAGACTGAGGCTTTGATGAGAGTTTTGACCTGAAAAGGCACAAAAAGATTAAATAGTCAGGCACAAAAAGATAAAATAGTCAGGAACCTGTAGACAGACTGTGTATCTATGTTCTGAAACAGTCTAATGGGGACCTGGGAGGAAAGTAACAGGATGAAAAATATGTCAGAATGGTGTGCTTTAGTCAGCTAATTAACTGGTCATGATAGAAATTTTATTCTTAAAAGGAACAGGTTGGAGACTTGTTTTAAGCCTGAAAATATGCCAAGTATAGATCAGCAGTAGGAATTTTTCAAGTAAACTTAGCTTACTTAAATAAACAGAAAGCATCTAATATCAGATCAAAGTATTTTAATATTTATTCAGTTTTGTAGTTATTTTTTATTTTTCTCCACGTCAGTTCCCTAGAGAGAGCATAGGCAACTGTCTGAGACCAGATCAGAAGAGGACCTCAGTTGGTTAGCTGACTGAAGTCAGTGAAGCCAGATCTACTGACACCATCTGAGGATCTGGCCACAGGTTTTCTTTTTTTGTGCTGCATAGATTACTGGTTATAATCCTGTGACCTTCTCTACTGCCCTTCCCCCACCCTCCCTTATTTTTTTCTATGCCTTGTTTAAAGAAGTCTGCAGGTGTTGCTGATATAAATATTCACATAGCTGAGTTGAAAATCTGTGAAAGTCTGGATCTTAAATTATGAGTGGGATAACTTAGTTACATAAACAATTATGATACCTCAATCAGAGAGGAATGGAAATACAAGGAAAGAAAGAGTATATATAAGAACATATTTTTGCTGAAGTTTGTCCCTGAAGAGGAGGCAGAAATAGCAAAAATTAGAAAGAAAAAGGAACTTGTAGGTAACAACATTGCTAAAAAACTGGGGTTAGTGGAAAAATAAGTTGTTTTGCGAGTATGTTTTGAGTTTGCAGGACACATGTTAAGCTCTAAAGTAATTGCAGTCTATGGAGTATAGATAGCCCTGAAAAGGATTCAAGTCCTGACCCTACGGAAGTTAGTGGGAATTTTGCCACAGCTTAATTGGGGCTGACATTTTACTTTGTGCTTCCTCACTAACAATTCAGGGATCTGATCCACGAGTGCATGCACCAGTTGGAAGTTTTTCATCCCTTTCACTGATCTTTACATCAGGTCCACGCTTCGGGTGCACCACTGTTCTTTCTGAGGTCTAATTTCACACGTAACTGTCAGCTACCAGGAAAGCCTTAGGGAAGGCTGGGAAAGAAATCTAAGTCTGGATACAGACCTTGAGATGTGAGCAGTATACCAATTCTAAAAATCACTGCAATGATTTTTCTTGAACTTAGAATTTGAATATATGTATTCCTTTACTGCTAACATTTAACAGATAGGCTGCCTTAGAAAGAGTAAAACTCATCTCTCTGCTTAGAGCCTCCTCAACAATTTCTGTTCAAATTTTATCCTGTTAGGTTAAGTATACAGTACTTTCCTTTGACATAGTGACCCTACATTATCTTCATATAGGCATCAGTTTTGTAGGAGTCACTGAGCTGAGCTCAGCCATTTATGAAAACATGTTTAACAGGAAGGAGTTATAGGAATAATCTCTTGACTTCAAGGGACTCTTCACCTGTAAACATTTGGTGGGATTAGGACAAAGGTGCTTATTAACTCTCAAGCCCAATGCCGTACTACTAATTTGAATAATTGAAGATTATTGCCAGTAAATCTGAGTCTTGAAATATAAAAATTGGACTATGGACTGCAATACTGTAAGCCCAACTGCTAGATTTAGCAATCTGCTGCTTTTTTGAACTAGAAAGTAAACACTCCTACTAGCCACAAACACAAAAAGCAGCTGTTACTGCATACCCAGTCATTGTCATCGTCCCGCTGCACTGTTAACATCTGCATTTTTCTTCTGTCTTCAAACAGATAAAAAGTCACCAAAATCCTGCTAGTGTCCTCTAGAAAGATTAGCTCACAAAGATAACATCCAAAAATGTCCCTTATTTGCTGTCAGGAAAAAAATTAATTTAGTTTAATTTCTGATGCCTGCAAATGCTGCCCATCTCTCTGTAACTGTATAGTATTATCACTATTCACTACTCTGTCTATTCTTGCATAGAGAATTGAAACATCATTTGAGTTTCCTCTGAGGATGGATTAACAAGATCTGCTGTGACATGACTTGATTAATTAATGAGACTGGAGTATTCTTTGGTCCTTATGTGCTGTTCTTGAACTTCTTAGATGGGAAAATTCTAACCTTCAATATTTTAGAAGCCAACTGGGTAAAGCAAAATTCTTGTATGACCTTCACTAATAATAAAACTGAAAATCCATTATAGAGTGTACCTGAATAATTTTACATATCCAAGGTGATTTAATTCTTTTTTTTTTTTTCGCATTTAAAGAATGAAAGTGCACAGGAAGTACAGTGTACTGAAAAAAATACTTTGCAGACTGTTTAAAATATAATTGTATACCTCAATACTTTTATTTCAGCAGAAGCTTCTTCAGAGGGAAGTAGCTTTGTGAGTACAGCATCCCAAAAAGTCTATCTTGCCCTGTGTACACAGCCTTAATGAAGCCTGGAGAAGGTTCCCAAAGGGCAAACAAGATGACAGCTAGCATTCATACAACATTAATTGGTGCTGTTTTAGAAACTAGTTGTCCACAGTGGAGTACAACGTGGCTTTCAGAAATGTGGAGAGTCATACCTGTGATATATATGAGATTTACATATTAATGCTGTGGCTGAGACATGCTGAGACTTGTCTAAGACCAATCAAATCCATTCCATAGTATGGATGGCACCCTACCACTGGAAATATTCATATCCAAGCAGCAAAATGGGTTCCTCCCAACAAAAGAAAATGTCTCTGAAACAATTTCTACTAGCAGGATTTTTCTTGAATTGAATTGAATATTTTGAATGCTGTAAAACAAAATTGCCTAAGAACTGAAGGAATTATGTCAAAAAATCTGGATCACTAACAATGTGTGGATCTGTCAACATTTTTTCCTTTCCATGGGAGCAGAGAATTCTCGCTAGATAGAGAGTATTTTGAGCCATGAAGAACTGAGGAGGTTTAACAGCAAGAAAGATCTGACTGAAACCAACTAGAAGCAAACTAGTTAATATCATTCACTGGTTGGAAGGGACCTCAGAGGTCATCTAGTCCAACCCTCCTGCTCCCGCAGGGTCACCTAGAGCACGGGGCACAGGGCTGCGTCCAAGTGGGTTTTAAAGATGCACCCCAGGATCCCATTGGCCTTCTTGGCCAGCACGATACACTGATGCCTCATGGTCATCTTGTCATCCACCATGACGCCCAAATCGCTCTCTGCAGGGCTGCTCTCCAGCAGGTCCACCCCTAATCTGTACTGGTGTCCAGGGTTATTCCTCCCCAAGTGCAGGACCCTGCACTTGCCCTTGTTGAACCTCATGAGGTTTTTCRCCRCSCRRTYSTCCAGYCTGTCCAGGTCCCTCTGGATGGCAGCACAGCCCTCAGGGCTATCAGCTACTCCACCCAGTTTGGTATYRTCRGCAAACTTGCTGAGGGAGCACTCCAGCCCTTCATCCAGGTCATTAATGAATAAGTTGAACAGGACTGGACCGAGGACCGACCCCTGGGGGACACCACTCCAACTGGACTCCGCGCCACTGACTACCACTCTCTGCGCCCTGCCACTGAGCCAATTCCTAATCCACCTCCCCATCCACTCATCTATCCCACACCTTCGGAGCTTGCCCAGGAGRATGCTRTGAGGGACAGTGTCAAAAGCCTTGCTCAAATCCAGATAGACCACATCTACTGCTCTGCCCTCATCTATCCAGCTAGATATTCCTTCATATAAGGTGATCAGGTTAGTCAAGCAGGATTGGTGAATCCATGCTGGCTACTCCTGAGCACCTTCTTCTCCTCCATGTGTCTGGAGAGAGCAGCCAGGATGAGCTGTTCCATCACTTTTCCGGGGATGGAGGTGAGGCTCACTGGCCTGTAGTTGCCCGGGTCCTCCTTCTTGCCTTTTTTGAAGACCGGAGTGACGCTGACTTTCTTCCAGTCCTCTGGCACCTCCCCTGTTCTCCAGGACCTTCTGAAGATGATGGCGAGCGCCTCGGCTATGACATCCGCCAGCGGCTTGTTACATTAGTTCATGTCTGAGCCCAATTCTCTGACCATGGATTGTTTCAGTCCTGAATTTGGATCAATCCAACTCTTTCACCAGGAGGGGAAAATAATGTCTCAGAGGGTGGCAGGCATATTTTTAAGCAATGTGGAGAAAATTGATTTGTATTGAATGGTGTACCAGACTTCAGGCTTTCTTCAGGCACAACTGACAAAAGTAACAGAGATGTGGTTTTAGAGACCTTTAAAATTGAAATTTGTTCCAAACTGAATTCACATTGGAATTCAGTTGGTTTCATTGTTAAGTGGATACCTTCAGAATGTATTATCTCAGGATCTATAGTTCGCATGTGGATGCAAAGATAGCAGATAGTTTTTTTGCCTTCTCTTCCTGCCCACACCCCCAAAACAGAAAGAAATCCGTTGTCGCTCCAACTTCTGTGGCCTTATGTACTGTCTGTAGTCTTCTCAGTAAATTGATTCTCTGTATCTGAGTGCAAATTTTACAAATTTCTGGTGCAGTGAAAAGCGGATTTGAAAATTAGATTTGTTATCTAATCAAACAGGGATCAAAATGATTGTTGCCGTTTTATACCAAAAAGGCAATATCTATGAAATGTGCATTTCCTGCTCAGAGATCTTTTGAAAAAAAAATTAATGAGATTAATATCCTGGATGTCAGCTCTTTCTGCCTTCGCAGATGTCAGGCAGTATTAGCAAAAAGAACCAGATGTAAGTTCTTTAGCTAATATCATTAGACTGCTTCCCTCCTACATGCAGGCATGAGATTCATTTTAATGAAATTAGACCTGAACACATCCAACAATGCTAAGTTTAGCTAGGAAATAATTTACTGTAGGTGACAGAGAACAGCTATAAAATACAAACTGTGTCTAGTGATATGGGAAAAAATGAATTATTAGTCACTGATGGCCATCAGTATTACTGATGTCAGAGGGATAATGTCACTGGCAGACATAACATCAGTAGATGAGTGAAAATTGCATGGACTTCATAAAATGAGTCAGGCCTTTGTATCGTGGTGGAAAATCTGAAGCTGCTTTTGCCCATCTTAGTTTTGGAGTTGGAGTCTTACATGGCTATGCCCTGATCCTGATATCTGCACTTAAGCAAATAGCCCAATATTTGTGACCTCAGGGACACAAATAGTCCCATAGTAGATGGAGTTTCCCATAGAGTGGACAAATATTATTATAGTGTTATTCATTATTTTTCTTAAAAGCTTTCATTTTTTTCCATGAACTTGTAAGTATTTTTTTTTGCTTTCCTTGTTATTTGACTTAGATGAATTTGGGTGACATCTTCATTTAAAATGCTCAACCTTTCAAGTAGTAGACCTGAAATTGTAAGACTGTTTTCTTTCTTTTATATATGTTTTTCATTTAAATAACAGTTCCTGCCCTTTTATCTGAAACGCTCTGATCCTTAGATCAAATATGCTGAGATAGGGATATTGTTATATAGATGATTTTGTTACCCAATGAAAAATGCTTTCTCAAAATAAATACAGCTACAACATACTTCATTTTAGCTTAAGTATAACATTTTAACTATAAAATTCCTCAAAACCCTCAGAGATGGTTTCTAAGGTGGAAGGTAGAATTAGAAAAAAGTGAGGTCCAGAGAAGGTGATGACCCTCACCCACCATAGTGTAATGAATTTATTTAACTTGCTGAGGAAGGTGGGCTCACATTGTCATGCTTGACAGTGTATTGGAGCTGCTGAGATATCCACCAGTGTTCAGTTTTGCTATTGGGATGGGGACCTTCAGGAAGGCAAAATACCAAGAAACTCGGTAAAGGAAGACAGAAGCCATCAGGGGTTACTTGCTGAATACAGTTCAGCAACCTTTGTGTTGTGCCTATCATTAAGCAAAATCCCTATATCACAAGCAGAGGAAGGTTTCTTCCTCAGTCTGGGGGTCTTATTCAGCTTCCTGAATGTGGGATCACTTTCCATCCCTTTGCTTCTTCACTACATATGTTTACAAGCTGAAGTGCACAGGACAAGCCTCTATGAGGACACAGTCCTATTCTACCTGTACTACAGCTCCAAGTTGAAGGTACATTTTATGATGTAGCCATATAGTGACAGCATAAAATCATGGAAAATGAAAGGACCTTTACAGGTTATCAAATCACTGTCCTGCTCCAAGCAGAGATGTTCTTGTAGACCTCTCAGTATAGAGAAACAGCAGACTGCTTGTAATCCATTCTGGTACTTTATTGTTTAGAAGCGAAGAAACTTCCAGAACATTTTCTCTATGTCTAATCTGATACTTCCTGCAGTCTGCTTGTTGCCAGAATTGTGCAAGCTAACTTAATTCTTATTTTAAATGTCTTGTTTTAAATGTCTACCTTCACAAATTTAAAAGAATGGTTTTCAGGAGCGTAAATTTGCTTGCAGAAGTAAGAGTGAAATTTGCTGCTGTGGTACTGGCCAGCACAAGTCTTTTGCATTTTTCCATTTTTCCATACTCATTCTTTTATCTTAGGCAGTGCATGTGTGTTTCGTGAAGATTAAATAAATGAATAGCCCCTGCTCTGTTCACATAATCAGGCCCAATCAGAACTGGAGCACTTTATTGAGTATTAGCAGCACAACACACAATTAACTGGCAATCAGTGAACTACATTCAGGATCAGTAATGGGTAAACCACAATACTAGGTACTAACAAGATGCTATTAATAAACACTTACAAATCTCTAGATATCTTTCTACGTCTAATCCCCCAAAGTTCTAACCATGCAGACACACAGCTTTAAACATGCATTACCACTCCAGGGGAGTGAGTTAGAAGTGCTCTGCATCCCTTGAGATTCCCCTGCACCCTGAGGTGGGTCCCTGCTTGTTGTATCTTGCTGTCACCGTGGCATGGAGATGGGCTGTTTTCTGTGCTTCTGGGGGGCTGCTGGCTGCCTCCTGCTAGGGGTTGCCCACTGCTGTTTCCACTATGACATCTCCCCCACGTTAAATTTTCTATACTGCTTGCATACCTAGTCTCACCTGACTATTATTTCAGAATTCCCTTTGTAATTCCTAGGGTATTATTTAAACTGTTAAACCTTATTGTTTAACCTGTTTAACCTTGTTGTTTAACCTGTCCCTCTTTGTTACTCACATTGGGTAAATACCCACCCAGCTAGCTCTGTATTTCATTCAGTTTAGGCTCACAATCTGATGTTATCCAGACCATTTGCGAAGTGTGAGCCATGTGAGCTCCCCGACATGTGCTTTTGAATTTCATGCTTACTACATTTATTTAAAGGGACTTAGGACAAAATCCTTTATTTTGAAGTTTTGTTTATTTATTTTTATTTTACTTCATTTTTCCCCCAAATTGAAGCAATTTCAATGCAAATGTCTTTAGTATATCTATGTGATACTTAAATTCACTTTCACAGATCCAGATACTAGGAAATAGCCAAGTAAAATATTCTAGGATTGGCAAGATAGTAAAGAACAGAACAGTTTTTGTTTTTTATTACATAAATTAAATCTAGGTGTAGTCATTTTAAACTCTTAATTTATACTGGTATTAAAATACCATAGTTGACCACTACGTAGTTTGCTCAAACTGCTGAGTTAGGGGCTGACCTAAACAGAGCCTAAGGTGCAAACCATCACTTCTGTTGAAGTAAAGTATAAGATTCATGGTCCACTGTTAAAGGAGAAAATTTATTTAGCTCTCAGATCTCTCTCTCTCTTTTCAATTTCAGAACATGTACCATCATCACTAGATAATTAGGCCAGTCTTATCCAAAAAGGAGGCTAGGGAAAAGCTAAAAATGATGACAATGAAATATGCAAAGACATCTGTGCAGTTACTATTACCAAATCAGTAAGAAATGAAGAAAAAGGAAGAGCAATAATCAGTCTTTTTATCATTTGTCAGTACCTGGAGAATCATCATGTGTCAGCTGTTCATTGTGATTGAAAGTGCAAATGATAAGGAGTGAACTTTTCTCATATTCTTAGACACTGGAAGGTCACATTGCCCTGTATGCCATGTGTGGGTGAAATGCTTTGGATCTGTGGTTTAGCCATTGAATTTGGTCCCTGACCTTAGGTTGCAAATTATCTGTATGCATCTGTGAGTAGAGCAAATCTGTGGTTAAATAGAATGTAACAGTGAAAATCGTAAGTCTTTGAAAGAAGATCTGAGAAGAATAGAGCTTTTTTGGCTCTGTAATTTAGTCCTAAGGAAAATCTTTTTCTTTTCTCCTTCCTTAGAGAATTTCTTGTAGCGCTGCAGATCTTCATAGCAGAAATGGGAAAGCATAATCTTAGTGCTATATATTACTGTTTCCTTATCTTGAGGAGTTCTTCTTCATCATCAGATTGATCATCATCAATCATCATATTGAGGACAATGCAGCCTAAGTTAAAGATCTTTGCTGGTCTTCAGGTCTTTTTGTAAATTGCTACAAGCAGAACCAACATTTTAGGTAGCTGGCCTTAGGAGAGGATTTGCAAACAGAAGATAGGTATCATGAAAGGTACCGTGTAAGCAAGTGATAAAGTTGAGGGGTTTCCATGCCTCATTTACAAATACAGGGATTTACATTCAGTTAGGGAGAATGGACTTGTAGGAATCTACCAAACATTCAGCAACAGACTTGACTGTCCCTTAATTTTGACTAAAAATACCTAGACAAAACTTTTCCGGGAGATTTTTTTTTCCCCTACTGAGAAGCTATCTTTCACCACAATTTTCAAGAGCAAATTTGGGCATTGTTGTACCTTAGTTTGGAATTAGACTGTATATGTCGAATGTTCCCTTCAGTAGATAAATGGCTTTTCTGACATAAGAGTAAGTAAATAATGAGGGAAGGTCCAATGCTCTGTCATGAATTAGTAATTTCCTGAGCAAGATAGTTTCTGTAATGTAAATTAAGGTCTGCTTTTCTCAGAATGATTTTTTTTTTTTTTTTTTTTTTTTTTTTTGTGCAGTCTGGATGTTCTAATCAGTCAGGATGAGTGGATGCAATTCGGAGTTGTAGTCTTTTAATATTATTTAGGTACCTTATTATCAAATTGTGAGGTTGGTATCTGAGCAACTTCAGCATGAGAATCAATACAGCTAAATTTTGGCATCCAAAATTAATACTTTAAATTCTTACATTCAACCGTTGATATAAATTACATATATTGATGTAAACATGTAAAAGTAATGGTGGATAAGGTTTAAATGTCTATTAGCACCAAGTATTTGCTGCTGACCTGTTTATTCTTCTTTCAGAAGTAGAAATAGTCTTCTATTAGATAAAATCCTGAAGCTCGGAAATTGTGCTGAAGCCGCTTACGACACTTTTCACAGGCTGTAAGGTACTGGTGCAGAAGATGAGATTCTTGCTGTTGCTTTGCCTTTTTTTTTTTTTTTTTTTTTTTTTTTTCCTGTCCTATCCTTTTACTTTCCTTTCCCCCTTTCCCTTTCCCTTTTCCCTTTTCCACTTTCCTTTCCTTTTTCTTCAAAATGACACGCTAATATCTTTTTATGTATCCTGGAAATAGAAGGTACCTATTTCTTATGAATCAAAATATTAAATTACAGGTGGAGAATGTTTTTTTATAGAGAAAGATGAAAGCAATCACTTTGTGAGTCAAAGGACTCTCATAATATGTGTCCAAAACCAATTATCCCATACAGTGTTATTCATGTGTATGTTTGTCAGTTTCATTTGAAAAAAAAAATAAAAAAAAAAAAAAAAGAAAGCTTTAAGCATCATCAGAGTTTGAGACTTAGTTTTCATTTTAGCACAAAGGAACAAGAGCTCTTGCCACATGCTGATGTGTGATCTAGAAGTCCTTTGAGTCAATAGGAGTCCAGACCGTCACCTCCCACAGGACTAGGCCTGAGCTGTTCTTTCCAGTTCTTCAAATCAAAGCTTTAACTCTAACAAAGAAGTGCTGAAATACATTGATAGCATGCCCACAACTAAGCAATGAAGTGTAACAGTGCATTTTATTGTGTGGATCTGAGACACAATAAAAAAAGCAAAAAAGACACAATAAAATCTGGGATAGAACCTGATGAAGTGACCTGAGGTTCCGCCACTGTCTCCAGTGGCCTTTGCCTCACCATCCTCACTGTGCCAGCATCATGAGGAATTGTGATTTTAATAGCTTTTATGTAATTTGCATGTAGAAATCTCCCCCTCAAACAGTTTTATTTTACATTGCAGAATAAAGGCAGTTGGTGGCACGGCCATGGGGTGAATGACAACTTGAGTGTATTATCCTATAAATAAGTAATAGCTGCAATCTTTAAGACAGAAAAGTGACAATTACTGCTTAGCCCTATGGGGTTAGCATTCATTATGTGCAGCACTTCAGAACTACTGAATTTTATAGCTAGTAAAGTAGGAAGGGTAGATTACTTTTCAGAAAATTGTTTTATTTAAATATATATCACTTTCATTTAAAATTCATTTTCTCTTGGAACGGGAAAATACATGCAAGAGATAAATAGCTGGATAAATATAATGGAAATGACAACAAAGAACTGTACTTCAGCTGTGATTATTCATGGGCAGTTCCTTCAAAACAGTGGAGATATATAGATTTTTCAGTGGAAACAAAATTTCTTGGTGTTGTTCTCCATGACTTGAATTACTGTGAGTGAGCATGATATACATGAGAGTATCCTAAAAGGACAGTAATGTCTTCTGGCTATATACTGATTTCAGAATATGAGTTTTTCTGCAATGTTGTAACTAATTAGCAGGGGAGTTTTGAACAAATCATTTCATCCCTCTGTGCCTGTTTCTCCTCCCACCATTTTTTTGTTTTATTCTTCTTTGCTAGGGCGTTTGTTTATTTGATTCTGATAGTGTGCACAATAAGCACTGAGCTCTCATCTCAAATAGTGCCTTTGAGCATAAAGAGGAAAATAAGGTCCTGACCTTAAATACCTTATGTGGGTAAACTCATAAGTGCTCATTGAACCTGGGCCCTCTTTCCTCTGATTTGGCTTTCTCTCTTGACAGCAGAGAGATGGTCAAAGTCTCTAAAGGAGGATCAAACTGTTAATGAGTTGTCTTTCTTCCCCACCTTTGAAAAAGCCAGAAGCCCCAGGAAGGCACCTTCTGCTTTAGCTCTCTCAAGAAACCATGAAGTAGTGTAGGGTATGTTTTTGACTATAGCATCCTTCTCATAATTGATTGCTCAGTCCTTTAACATTCTTTGAAAATCTCATTACAAAGGAGAAACTTTTTTTTTCTGTCTCTTATTTTGTTACCTTATTTGACTCTGAGCACATATGGCAACTAAGCTTTGTTTTTCTACGTGCATTTTTGAGGAAAACTAAGTATCTAGCAGTGTGGGAAGGTAATTTAGAGGATTTTTTTTCTGTTATCGTTAGCTACTCAAATTACAGCTCAAGTTAAATAGAAGCAGTTAAGTAATGGTAAGGAGACCAGTCTCCGTCTTGCAGCCTTTGTTCAAGAAAAAAAAAAGGCTTAACAGATCTATTCACATGGATAGGGACTTACACTTTATAGCAGTAGAAAATGAAAAATAATAGTATATACCCTCATAGCTGTAGATTGCTTCTTAAGGAAGAGGTATTTCCTAAAACCATGATTGCTAAAGATTGCACAATACTTTGCAACAACAAAACACAGCAAAAAAAAAAAAAAAAAAAAAAAAGCTATCACAAAAAAAAAAAAAAAAAAAGACAACTGAGATCTTGCTGTGACTGAAGTTGTGGAAAAATCTTTCTCCTCAGGGGAAATAACTTATCTGTGATGATTCTGTGAACTGAATCAGAAGCTAAACAGAACGATTAAGTAAGTCCTGCTTCTGTCTCATTGTGGCATGAAAATGACAGAGAAAAACCTACTAGCTAAAAAAAAAAAAAAAAAAAAAAAAGCAATGAGCTATCACAGTGCATGAAGATGTGTATGCATGAAGTTTGTGCAGAATAGAGGCTGGAATGAAGAGCTGTGGTGAAGGATCATCAATCTGGTATAGAAAACAACCAAGTCAAACATTAGAAAAAATATTAAAAAAAAATTCTGGATCATATGGACTATATGGGTCATGGGTTTTTCCTTTTTTTTCCCATTTTCAGAGGTATACTTTTACTTTTGTCTACGTCTCTGCCATGAAAATCAAGATTTTATAGAAAACCCCAATACGCTGTCAAAATACCTCAAAGAGCTATGAATGCTATAAACCATTTGTCTCTCAGCTCTTACATGTTGTCAGCAAATGTTGGACAATTTTAGGCTCATTGATCATGCAGTTATAGTCTTCCCTCGGGTTATGCTGCCTAGGGTAAAACAAATCTCTGTATAAGTTTCGCAGTGAACAGTATAACTAAAATGTAAGTTGTGAATCTATATAATCAATTTTAATGTATATTTTATTTTATTTCAAATAAAGCAAAGATATTTGCTTAAAAGTCTCCTTCAGAAGAGGCCACTGGCCATCTCATTTCTTTATACTTTTACATTTCAAATCTTTTTTTCAGACTTCTTAAGAAAAAAAAAAAAAGACCTTGTCCTCCATTCTCAAGAAATATATGATGATTTAAAAAAAAAAAAAAAAGGATATTAGAAATTCAATCCTTTATTTTCAAGTATTGTGCTTCAGATATGGACATTAATTTCCTGTGAATAAAATAAATGAAATTTCTTGTTCTGTAAATCTGTTATTATTTTTAAAATTAAATAACAGTGTATGGTCATACTCACCTTGGACAAATACCGACTATTGATTGATATACAGTATAGCACTACAAATAAAAAAAAAAAAGATATTTGTTTGCTAGGAACACTACTAAATATGAGCAGTTCAAACTATGAATTTTAATCTACTTAATCCATATAAGTAAAGAGAAATCATAAAACTTATAAATTCATGCAGTCTTTCCAGGGAAAAAAAAGGTACTATGTAGATAGTGATACATCTTTTGATAATGCTGGAAAACTCATTAGTGTACAGTGATATCCATTATATAGAACATCATAAAGATGAAAGCTATTAAATGAGAAAATGATCCCGAGTTCTATCACAGACTGAAGGAACTATGATTTATTATTCAAATTGATATAAGCAAAATGAAGGGTGAGTTTTACTTATGATGCATAGTGGGAAGTTCTCAGCCTTGCCTCAGTATAAAGCAGCACTCTGCCAACTTATTTCAATGACAGTGACAGTACCATCCAAAAGCTAGTTTCAGCTTTAGCACATTTGCTGACTGTTAGAGACTTCTATTTAACAGAATAAAAATGAAAAGAATGGGGGAAGGAATGTACTGCAAATGGTGCTGCACAAATCATAACAAGAACCACCTCACTGTGATAGCAGAAGTTTACCCTTCTAGAGCCTTTAAAATTGTCAGTGCAGGACAAGATCTGCAAAGTTTTAAGCTTATAAATTAGGTTAGCTTGAGCATATTTCTTCTAATTGCAAAGAAGTGTTTATCCTTAGTACTCTTATTATTATCCTTCTATCTTGATTTGGGAAGAATGCATTGTGGTTAAATATTGCTAGGTTGCTATTATTTCTCTTTGATTTTGTTCTTGCTATCAGTAACTTCCCTGCAGAATGACCGTCCTATTACTGTTCTTGGATGCTTCCAGCAGAAAGCAACTGGTACCAGCCTCTTACCTTCTGCTGTTGTCTGTCTCTTCCCTCTTCCATGACTCTCATGTCATATAGAGCCAAAGTGTGCCTTTTTGTTTCCTTTTGAAGTATTTTCCATATGAGCACCCTGTTTCTTTTGGTAGTTACGTAATACTTGTCACTCAATATGATGGCGCCTTTTCTCAGTATAAGCTTTGGAATTTCAGTGGGTTGTAGAGCCTCCTTGTTAAGCCAGTGACTTTCTATTTTGCACATCTGATTCTTGTCCATACATTTTGCATATGAGCTTTCAAATTTCACTAGTAGTTGCATACTCTGTATTTAGGTTTCAGTTGACCTACTATTCTCAAATGTATGGGCTTTATGTAGTTTGTGATACTAGCTTTAAAAAGAATATTCTGAGTTTATTGTTCAATCCTGTTTAAACAGAATTACATCTTGCACAAACCCATCTTTCTGCCTATCTTACTTAAATAGGAGAATGATCCTCTACAATCTCCTCCCTGTGATCTATCTGAGAGGTTTTTTTTCCTTTTTCTCTGCCCACAGTGTTCTACTTCTGGATATGGTTGAGAGACACACTTGTAGTCACTTGGAGACCTCGATGCTAAAAGGTTTTCAGGCATTTTGGTAACCATCTGTGTGCTATCAGGAAGGCTGTGCTTTGCTTGACGTATGTGGCATCCCCTCTTACTGTTCACAGTCGTCTTATTCTCACCTCACAGTGTCATGAGTCTTAGCAGATGTGTACTGTCATCAGCAGCACTTCTTAAAGAGGTTTCTAATGGCTGATTATCAAACTGCTTAACAATCCCCTTTAATTGTAGAACATTCCCTTTCAAAAAAGCACAGCCAGTAGCTTCTCTAAGAGTTGAGTGTTTTATCTTCTTTAGCTGTCAAGAGTCTAAGTGGTATGGGCTTCTAGCTGCGCATCAGTACTGAAGTATTCTTACATACTTATTAAAGCAGCTCTTCTGTAGTATGGCTTTGCTTACTCTCAAATGCCTTCTTGTGGATTTTTGATTATTTTACTTGCTGCTTCAGTGTGTACACATTCTCTCAAGCACTCACAGACCTCAAACAGGATATGAGCAAAGCTGAAGAGAGTATGCACTATCCATAGAAATCTCTGTGCTGCCTGTACATCCTATGGCCTGCTCATTCTCTTACAGGGCACTGTACAAATATATTAATGAATATGACAAAACTGCAGCCATGCACATGCAGAATGTATGTGCACTTGCATGCACACTCATTTGGTAGCATGTCCTCCTATCCTCTTCATTCAAGTGCCGTTCTGGTAAATGCAGTTTCCAAGACCAATTTCTGCTCAGCTCTAAAAGTTAAAGATTTTGCCCCTGCTCTGTGTTACTTCTGTTGTCACATTTTAGCTCACTGTAATTGTTACTTCAATGTAGAAAACTGAAATAAGAGCCATTCACAATCAGCATTTTCTGGTCTTTGCACAGGGACAGAAAATGAGAGGGGAAAAAAGAATTTTGATCTTTAGATCAAAAATCCTTAAAAAAGGATTTTGATCTTTAGAATTACCTTTTCTTCTAAACAAGAGTTTTCGAAGTGCTAAATAAAGCCAGAGGGTATTCTTACATGCAATATTTTTTTTCCTTATATAATACTTACCTAAAGTATACAGAAGAGATTAGTTTTAAGTGTACCTATCTTGTTGTTCATTTGATGATTTTCTTTTGTAGCAGTGCTTCTGACTTTTTGTAATGAAGAAGTTGTGTGTTTTGCTAGATTTCTTTTTTCTTGACTTGATTTTGAAGTTCTTAAGCATGCTATAGTGATACAACTGAATCTGGTAGATCATTTATGGAATCAATAGATCTGTATGGTAAGACATCTATATATCTAATAGATCTGTGTAGTACTAGCTAGAAAGTACAACACCAAACATCTATGAGAACAAAACAATTGTTGCTGAGGACCTGCAATCTATATATGTTTTATTGATTTTATTTTGCTCTAGCTCTAGTCTGATCCCATGGGCTAAATGCTGATTAGCAGTTGGATTGTTTTAGGAGATCTCCTAGACCATATAATCTTGTTTTATTTCACCCAGAGGAATTAAAGAATGAGGAGTTGGTATGCTCTGAGACCTCTGTATAAGATGATCTAAAGCATGGAGGGTACAATGAACAGATTCTTTTCAAAGGCTATTTCACATCCTATTACAGATGCAGGCAAACCTGCTGGAATTACCATGATCCACAACTAAGTTGGAAACTGAGGCCAGTTTGTTATCCATATTGTTGTCTTTGTCAGTGTGAGATCTTAGCAAAAGCTTTATAAATGGAAAAAAGTCCCCACACTGTATATTTTATATGTATATAGGGGTTATTTTGTTATTTTTCATACCACTTAATTTCCTTTTGTTCTTGAACAGCCGTGCCCCTCTCTTTAATTTCTAACCAACATCTGAACATCTTTTATCTAGTGCCTCTACCAATACCAATACAAAGCAAAAGGAGCTGAGCTACAGTTATAGTGCAACATCATCTCAAGTAAACCTGTTAGATGTCTCACTTGAGTTGAGACTTCTGCTGAAGATGAAGAAGCCAATTGCGTAGCTAGCTGACATGAAAAAAAAAAGTAAGGAATTTGAGTCACACATATCAGGTATGTATGGCCTATTTGTAATTAAAATCAGGGAAGAAATTCAGAAGTGCTAGACAGGATTCTGCTGCTTTTCATTGCCAGTTCAGGCAGAGGTAAGAGACATAATAGAAGTTTCAAAAAGAAATCCACTCCATTGAGGTTTATAACTGAGATTTGAAGATGCAGGGAGGAAAAAAAATGCAGAAATAAATGGTTCATGTGAAACTGAGCATGAGTCTGAAAAGTTTAGAATGAAGTTGGCATTGTAGAGACTAAATCACTATTTTAGTCTCTGAAAGTTTTGTTAATGACTTTTGACAATCAACAAAGGCCAAGATCTTTGTATCTTGCTTTTAATCATGAAAGTATAGTCACTCCAGAAACAAGCAAATAAAAAAACAAAACCTGAATAAATTAAAATTTGTGGTTAAAGAGATCATCTTAAGAGTTAAGTCCAGATATATCATGTATTATTTATTTTTTTGAAACAGTAAATCTCCATCTGTGCATAATAACTGGCTTGTACTTTGCAGTGCAAGCAAAGTTTATTTTCTCTTCTTATATCATCCAAAAGGAAAAAAAAATTGCATATTTTCAGTTTAAATGCTTTGTCGGTATTTGTATGAGAAGGATAAAGGTCTTTTATTTATTTATTTATTTATTACTTTCAATTTTATACTTTCAGAGCAGAACCATTTGGCTTAATGCATATTTCTAATATACAGTAAGGAAAGATGATGTTTCACTGGTTCTTAAATAATCCATGTACATTTCTTTTCAGATTTGAGTCCTTTATTAGTTTAAAAGAATATCATTATGCCTTCAGGCACCCTGGATTATATATTCAATGACTGTAGTTTGAGCTAAAACATCAAGATTAAGCTTTTCAAAATAGCCTAAGGGATTTAATCTTATTACATTCAAGATGAAGAATTTCACTGGGAACTGGGTGCCTAACTCCTCTGGGCTTGTCTAAAATAGTAGCCAAAATTTTATGGAAATAATTGGAAACAAACCCATTACCTTAAGGCTCTGTTTAATGCCTAGGTGGTCTCTTTGTCACAGCCAATAAATTAATAACTCTACTTCCTTCTTTTTCCTTTAATGATAGCTACCTATGCAATTGGCTCTTTTGTTCTCACTAGGACACCTGGCACAAGTGATCCATATGAGAACTTTACTTGAGATGGACTGCAACTCCAACCCAACTCCTTTTACTTTTTACTGGTACTGGTGAAAAACACTAGAAAATGGTTAGGAAGATTTTCACAGCTTATTGAATCTGGTGGAGGCTATATATTTGAAATTAAATTGCTCTTTAAGTGCTAAATATACAACTGTTGATGGAATGATGATCAAGTCTAAAAACTGGATATTCTAATAATTGTCTAAATGTAAAAGAAAAAGCCAATGCTCAGGTTTTCACTGAAAGCCCCAACCAATCTCATTAAAATAGATAATTTTTAATATTTGTTTTTGATTAGCCAACTATGACTTTTATAGTTTCTATCTTGAAAATACTGCTGAGCTGACACCTGCTCAGTATTGCTTCTGTGGAGTAGCTTTTGATATAAACAAGAGAGGAGAGAAAAACCCATTTCCACCCTGTACAGCTGTGGAGGGTAAACACAAAAGTAAACTGCTGAGCAGTGCACAAGCACATAGGATTTCTTTCAGCTGAGCTATCATTTTGTCCTCTGCTGGTAATGACATTTACTAATTCCCCTAAGTATTTCAGTCCCATAACCTCCAAACATTTTTACCAATCTGTCTTTAAAAATACCCCCTTTGTAAGCAAGAGCTGTTTTGTTGTGGGCAACTACTGAATTGTTTAGGCAAATTATTTTAAAGATTATTCACTGTCTTTGGAGAGTAGATTTTGGGCCGGGAGTGTAACGTGAACAAAAGTAAATATTTAGTGAAATCTTGCTCATGTAAGAACATCTAATCAATCAAAAATGTTGAACTATAGAGCAAGATAACTCTGAAATGGAAGAGAGAGTAGCTATTAGATATAGTTCAGGAATAATCAGCTAAGGCATAAAATTTTGGTCACCAGCGATGCTGTCATTATTTATGATTTTTTCAGCTGCTGCAATCAGTGCCGGAAATGTTCACATGTAAGTAATCATAGAGACCCGAACTTTCACATATACCAGAAACTATTCTTGTGATTGGAAAGATTAAAAGTTATTAAAAGTAAACATAATTTGCTATCAAAGGCACTTATATACCAAAGTATTGAGCATGATCTTGAAAAATTAGGTAGGTTGTATTGCTAAAGGTATTTATGAGAAAATTATATTATGTGAAGTGTGTATGCTGAAAAAAAAACTTGAGGAAACATTCAGTTTCATACTCTGCACTTTTAGCAGCAAGTTAACTAAGTAAAGCTGACCAAACATTTCCCTAATGCTAATCTGTTTTCCAATTTCCAAGATATGTGTTGATCTTGTAATAAATGCATTACATCCCTGTTTTACAAATCGTTTACACATCATAGGATTAGAGGAAACGGCCACAAGCTGAGGCAACAAAAGTTCCACAGGAACTTAAGGAAACATTTCTTGACAGTGAGGGTGACAGAGCCCTGGAACAGGCTGCCCAGGGAGGTTGTGGAGTCTCCTTCTTTGGAGATCTTTAAAACCCACTTGGACGCAGCCCTGTGCCGTGTGCTCTAGGTGACCCTGTGTGAGCAGGGGGGTTGGACTAGATGACCTCTGAGCTCCCTTCCAACCTTAAGCATTCTATGATTCTATGACTTAATACGTTTTTGAAGTCTCATTTGAATGTTCACATGCCTTTTATTTTTCTTTTCAAGAAAAGTAATGTTATATATTTTAACTCTAGAATATATATATATATATGTATATATATAAATAGTGAAAGAAAAATGAACAAGACAAGGAAATTGGTGTTATCCACTTTTTTTCTTTTTTTTTTTTTTTCCTGATCAGATATGAGAGATTTTTTTTTTTCTGATTAGTGATATTATTTCACATGTCACTGAGGACTTGATCTTGCACTGTCCAGGGCTGTAGTGTTACAAATGCAAGTGCAGTTCCTATGAGAATCGGAATGAGGTCACAGCTTTTACCCTCATGAAATCATAGTGATCTTCACACAATTAAATTTCTGTTTTAATAATCCATCATACGGTTAATACTAAGTACAATTAGTATGTTCCATGGTGTTCATTAGGGAATATTATGGATCAACACAAATGTTTTCAAGGACAGTTATTGATAATTCTCTCCATTCCTAAGAAGAAATACGCTATGCTCACATCCCAATGCACTATATCAGTTATGAAGCATGTTCTAGTTGATCTGGTTTGCTATATATTTTCTGAAACGTCATGTGCTTCATTCTGCATTGTTTATTTCATTGAGACTGTGACATCTAGTGTGTTCTCTCCAGCCTGCTTCATTGTAACTCATGGAAACATTAACACAGACATAATTATCTTTAAACATTTCTAGAGTGATTTCATATAGTGCTGTGGTAAATAGTATAGAGTGGTAAACTGCGGAATTTTTCCTTACTCAATAGTGCAGTGGTAAATCTTATGCTGCTAGCCCCACAGTATGCAGATTAGGGAGATTCCTTCTTTTCATTGCCTGAGTTGCTCTACTCATTGTCATGAATAGATATAATTTTTTGAACCTTTTCCAGTCACTTGCTATATTTCTAAATAATTTCATCTATTCTATTATCCTTAGAATATCCTGTTTGTCAATTTAGCTTTTTCTTCTTCCTTTCCAATTCTAGGTCTCTCTCTACCCAAGTAACTTCAGTAGTAGGCACTGATGGCTATTGCATCTGCTGGTTAGAAGTACGTGTCAATACCCTCTCTTTATGTGAATTTAGCTTTCCCTCCACTGCCATCAAGACATGTTGGCGGGGGACATGCACTTAGGATAAATCCTGGATGTGCTGTACTGCTGTACAGTCCTGCAGTGTAAACACAGTAACTGAGAAGTGAGATGTGGAACTTGTGGAGACAGTTGTGCTTTCAGTATTACCAGTATTGAAAGAAATGTACTATGTAGTTAGTATAAAAGAGAAAAAAAAGATGGCTTCAGCCAGGCAGCACATCACCTTCCTGCATAGTTCAGACCTCATAATGCCTGTAGGAAACAGCATCTGATCTATATTGTCCAGGGAAATTATTAAAAAGAGTAAGTGTTCGACTGGGATCTCTAAATGTTGGTATGGTTGGCGAGCAGCCACTGATGTTAATTGCTGAGGACAAGAACGTATTTTAATTTTACCTAGCTGTTGGATTTACATATATCCCACTAAATAGCACACGCTTTTGAAAGAACAACTTTTCTCCAGTGGAGCTTTATCTGCTAAAATTTCTGGAAGTAGCCTTCTTCCTTACTCTCTGGAAGTATAGTAAGAAGTACTCCTTCTTACTATAAATAGTATACTTACAGTAAGTATAATAAGGATACTAACTATATAAGCATCCTACTTATATAATTAATAAAAGTTATATTATTATTTATATATAAGTAATAATTCTTATTAAGAAAAAATAAGTATTTTTCTTATGAAAATATGGGACAAAGATTATGTGGTATACTTTTATTCTAAAGCTTAAGTGGTGCAGCACTTTTCCAAACATAAAAGATTGAATGAAAAGTCACAGCTTTTCATCTTTACGTCCTAAGTAATGGTCTGAATACTTATGCCAATGGAACGGAATGAGGATGGGCACACTCCTGTTGAATTTTACAGTTTTGCATGGAATAATTAACTATTCAGTGAATAAGAAAGAGAACAAGAATGATTATATTGTCTACTTTTATGGAGGAATAATGAAAAATGCACTCTAATCCTTTGCTTTAATAATTCCTTAATATATAGTTCTTAATATATGATATGAAATCCATAAGCTTTCACTGGAAAAGGAACTGTAACCCAGATCTCTCCTTCTATCATAAGGGCAGAGTAAGGTTCATTACATCAGCATATTTCCAATCTAGTAAATATTTAATTATAAATATATACTTATATTTTCAGGAGGACAAAATGAGAAAATCCATTCCCTTTCTTCAAATACTCTGCAGTTTGTTGGGGATTACATTTACATCACAGATTCAGATTGTAGAAGAAAAATATTGCAGATATTTAGACACCACATTTAGACACCAAACTCTTGGGTTAAACTGTAGGTTCTTCTGTAGAACTTGTAGAACTGTAGAACTACTTTCTCTCATTTTTGTATTCTGATGTTATGGTTGCTTCAGTGTATATCAGAAGATAGGGTTGCTTCAGAGAGAATCATGAAGTACCTCTAACTAAGTAGCGTGAAGAAAACTAGCTAAATCTTTCCAATGAGGTCTAAAGTATCAGGCTGCTCTGCATTTACCCAATAGGTCTGCCTATGAGTAGAAATGTAGGGAAGTGTACTTTATAAATGTGGGTTATTATCAGCCTCAAACAGTGATCAAGTAAAATTAGAGAGATCTTGGTGTGTTTGCAAGCATTTGAATGAGACATAGACTCCTGAGTACAGTTATAAAATTAAAAAAAAGAATACAAGTCTATTCCACTAGTTTTCCGGAAGGTTTAGACTGAGAGAGCCCAAATTCTCAAAGCTGTTTCTCCTATTGATTTGTATGATTTAGTTGCTAAATAGTGCTAAGTGACTTTTGAAAATGTTTTCCTCCAGAGCTAGAATGAATAATTCCCTAGAGTCTGTAACCACTGAAATACGTCTTTGATTTTGCTCATGAGTCATATGGTTGGTTTCATGGAGATTACTCAAGCATGTAGTGTTAAGCATGGGCATTTTAGCTAATTGCTTCCCAAAACAGCTGAGTCATGCTTGCCATTCCTACCCTTCTTCCCACAGATAGAGCCATCCAAAACTACTCTAAAGGCTGATCGAATCTCTCCAGTTTCAGAGTTTTTTCAGTCATGCTGGAGGAAGAGGAGGAAGGGAAGGGAAGAGGAAAGGTCATTCAGACAGACTGCTAATCTTAGAAGAACCTTCAAAACAAAAATACCTTTCTGTCCTTGTTATTCTCTCTTTGTAGCCAGACTGTATTGGCTCGTTTGCGTAATTTCTTTTGATTTTCTTTTAGTTTATAATTTTCACAGAACAAATAAAATAGTAATGACCTTGTACATACTTTGCTCCTCGCTTCCCTTTCCAGTATTTTTATCACCTTAGTTAGAATGCAGCACTCTCCCTTTCATTCTTTCTAATGGCTTTCCTATCTGGGTAGAAGTTCAATCTCAGAAACTGCCGTCCTAAACAACAAGCAACAACAATCAAAGAGATGCTAAACTCAAGAGAAAGGCAATTATTCTAATGTAAAGTAGTAAAGCATATACACAGGTTTTCTACCTCTATTTTCCCATCTGATACACCATCCCCTGGGAATGCTTGTGTGAATGATTCTTTCTGATGGGTTTCCAAAGATGCAGATATTGACATTGTAGATACACCTGAAGGACTGAGGTCCATGTTTGGTTACTGATTAAATATTTATAGGAAAAAAAATGTATTTTTCCATGATACCAAGTGCAGTTCGGTGAGTTTCTTCATGCTTTGTGACAGGGTGCTTGCTCCCTTAGTAAGGGCCTTAGCCTTAGCTAGGCTAGTACTGTGCTATAAGTTAGAGAAGTAGTTAAGTACTTGGCTGAATCAGGACCATAAATCTTAAAAGAAACTTAGTATTATTGTCATTGGTTAAGCAGTAGATTGTTATGCAACGAGCATTAACCGTGTTTTTTATGCTGATGGTGATGCACTTTATGCAGATAATTAGAGCTTCAATTTTCATTATACCCTTAAGTATCTTCTCTTCTCAATCCAGATTAGATTTAATAGAGCTATTTGCATGCCCATTTGATTGATTTGGAGGTTTGGCAGGCAAACAAATCGACATTGTTAAAGTTATTGACTCACTTACCCTGTATTTCCTTATTTTATTGACCTATTGAAATATTGTCAGCACTATAACAAGCCTTTTAGCTAAGTGCTAAACTTGAATCAATAGATTTATTACTGTACTATTTATAGAATGACTAAATAAGACAGATCTTAACGGGCTTTCATTGAATTTATGAATTGGTAGTACAACTTTTCAAATGAGGAATCATTGCTTGAATATTAAAGAATACCAAAAAAAAAAATCTAAAAAGCTATGTGAGACACCCTCTCCCCCCAACAAAGTTATTTTTGTATTGCATTTAACAAATAAAAACATTTTTAAGCCAATGATTTCAAATCTCCTTGGAAACAATTATGTAAAGTTTTTATGAGAGTTTTCATAAGAACAGTGCATCTGTGTGGCAAGCCAGTGGTGCAAAAAGCAAAGAGGACATATTCTCAGTTTACCAAAGGACGTTAGCAGTGCAGGTATTCTGATACTTTGTAATTGAGGACTTGGATCCTTGGTTTTATTTTTATTTTGATAGGATAAAATAGTCTGCTTGAGACAGATTTCTGCAATTTGCAAGCCAAACCATACCATTCCCTTAAAAATATCCATCCTGTAAAAACTATGCTTATTTCAAGAGCAGAAACATGTAAACATGAGTGAGGGAATGTTTCTCTGACCTGCTTTATCTTATTATCTTTAAAGTGAATCACTTAATACATTTGACTTCCAATAAATTTTATAAATTGATTGAATCACATCTCAGAACAAATATTGTGAGATGTAGATATGGAAGTACCTCTGCATAATATCTCTATGTCCTAGATTCTTAGCAATATGCTAAAGCAGATTAGCATCAAAATTTCAGCAACAACAAAAAAAATATTGTGCTTATTTCCACAGTTCTTTAATGACTGGACTTCAAAAATAATCCAAGGCCAAGTTTTTGGCCTTTACTTAAACAAAACTGAAATTTCATGTATAAATCTAAGAAAAAAAAATGTATTTAAAAAGCCACATAAGGAAAAAGTAGCAGATAAAATATGTTTATGAATTACAGAGAAAAACAACAAAAAAATCCCTGGAAAAAGAAAAGTACCAGGACCAAAATTATCACTAAACATAAATCTTACTGTTAGAGAATTGTGTCTCTGACACATCCTGTTAATTCAGACAAATGCAATGCTATTCTTGGGACATAAAGGGCACATGTTTAAAAGCACTTGATTTTTCCTACACTCAGTCCTGAAAGGCCCAAATTCATGGATGAAATTCTGTGTTTTAACACTCTCTTCCCTGCCTCCAGGGCAAGAGCAAAAATCTCTTTGACATTTTAAGGTGATTTAAAAGAGGTTGTATAGTTATTTGAACATACTGAGAGGATCTTCTTTTGTATCAGTTAGATAGTGGTGCAAAAGTTGTGTATGATAAGAATGCCATTCTGTGTTTTTTTCCATAATATCTTCTATATGAATGGTGATTATTGTTAATAAATAAAAATGCTTAAGGAAGAAAAGTTGTTAAAGGTGAAATGCTTAATGTCTTCCTAGAATTGTAATTTTATCTGCTACCTAAAACTGTTTTCTGCTGTAGAAAACTGTTGCTCGGTATGTACCTGTGCTTTAAGATATATTTAGTAGATATAAATTGCATATCTAAAGAGCAATCTCTAACAGGTTAAATTAGGACATAGTTTATATGAAAACTAATGTATCAAAACTAAGCAGTGATTGATGGTAAATTCAGTAGTGTATTCAGAAAATCATCTTGTAAATTGTAATGCATCTGGCTGCCTGAGAGTAGATGTCTGATTAGAAGATTTAATAATTCATTTCATATGTGTTTTGTTGATGAACTGTGAATCTCCAAGACAACTTTTTCAAGAATTCCATAGTTTTTCTCCAAGACTATTTTTATTTTAATTATTTTATTAATATTTTTATTAACTTATTAACATTTTTATTATTTTGATCAAACTTTTTTTCCCCCTGTATGGAATAATACAGAAAAAAATAAGACCTTACAGAAAGCAAAATAAGACTTTTTTTTTTTTTTCCTATTTTATGAAGCAAGAAGTTTTCTACTGTAACTAGATCAGATATGTAGGTATGATCCATCTCCTCTTCCTCGCCTCGCCTCTCCTCTCCTATTCTTGTCTCTCCTCTCCTTTCCTCTTCTTCCATCTTTCTGTTCTTCTAGTGCCATTAGGAAGAAAACCACATGCTGAATGTGATGAGTTCATAACATTATTCTCTTTCAGCAAATTCAAGATAAAACTTTAACTAGGATCTTAAAATAAGAGAAAATTATTCATTATTCATCAAGGAACAAAGAAAAAAAACCCACAATGCTACAACATTTGTTGAATATTTTAATGAAATCTTATTCCAATGTCTAGTTTCGTCTTTGACTTTAAACTCCAGTACATATTAGAAATAACAGTTTCCAAAAATCATACATGCGTCTTTGAAAGTCAAAGGGCAGATATGCAATATATATACAACCGTTACCTACCAGTGCCAATAATTTAAATGCAAATGTAACAGCTTATGTTTAGCTGAGGAATTTCCCTGGAATTTTGCTAACTGAAAGAAAAATAGTTAACCCTTGTAGGGACATTCAATCAGGGCAAAGAAGCAATTTCCTTTGACTTGCTGTTTCAATCACAATGAACCAGTGCATATCTCAAATGTACAATCTATTAAGTAAAACTATATAAAAGATAGTTGTTGAATAGTTTTCAATAAAAGATTCATTAAAGTCATAATCTTCTCACAAATTCTACGAGAAGAGACTTCATTATTTAAGAAATAATTTCTATAAATAATTCCTTTTTCTATATCACTAACTAATTTTTAATTTAAAATTGTTTTGTTAACTCATTCCAACATAACTACGAATCCCATGATGGTACTCAACATCATGATACTGATTTTGTAAATGGTATTCTCTGTATATGTTAACTTTTATCTGTAAATTTTTTTCATGTTAATAAAAATGTTGATGCTCTGCCTTTAGTGAGAATACGTTCTATTCAAACATTTGTATTTACCACTTCATGCTAAGTCTTAGTACCTAGTAAATGCTCCTAAGAGCTTTATGTTCCTTTTATTCCAAACCTAAGGCAGGGGAATACATTTTAGACCCTTATACGGAGGCAGTCAGTAAAAAAATGAGTAAAATGCTAATCTCGCAGAACAAAAGTAATATACTCCTGCAAGCCCTGGGTAAAGCAGCAAGAAGGGAACTGTGCTCTCATCACAGATCTTTCCCATTAAATGGCAAAATGCAGCATAAAATCTTGTACTGGTCACTTGCTGAGCAGGCAGATAGCTCAAAACATTTGGATAAACAGCATCCTCCTTTCATCAAAATCTGTTACGCTACATAGATTGGATGCTGACAAAAACTGCCCTTATCCCTTTTCACTGACGAAAGTGGAAACAATAAATTATTTTGATTTTTTTAATGAGCTAGTGATATTTCACCTACCTTTTCCACTTCAAGTGCTGTACTTCCAGATTATGTCATCTGCATGACATTTCTCATTTTCTTTGTACATATGGCTGTGTGGGGATTTTTTTTTTTTTTTCCCAAGTAAGAAATATCCCTGGGGTTAGCTCATCTTGGTGGAGAAGGGAATACAATCTAATAGACGGAGATAATAAACTGGTTAGGCAAATCTGTTTATCTGTGTAATAAATCTTTCCCTTTTGTGATGTATAAAGTGATATACTGCTGTCTTAATTCAAATTCTGAAAATGTTTACTGACCTAGCTTACCTACTGCAAAACATAATAAAGGGAGTTTAAAAAAAATCTATTATTTGAGTCATCTGAAAAGCTTAATTAAAGGAAATCCATCAAACTCACTTCACTCTCTAAAAAGTGATTAAACATTTTTGACTCTGATATAATTATGCTATTCCAACCTTTTAACTGATTAAAACCCTTTCAGAAACAAATTATAGACAATATTTACTATACTTCCAAAAGAAAAATGACAGAAATAAAATGAAAAGGAAAAAGAAAAGAGAAAAAGATGAAGAAAAAGATATTGTGAAAGAAAAAAAGAAAAGAGAGAGAAAACACCTTTCCCCAGAACCAAGGAAATTTGTTCAAACAGATACATTCTTCTTCCCTAGCAAGGATCATATTAAGGAGGAAGGAAAATCTACAATACTCATGTTTAGGCAGAGTTAATGTTCATTTTTAAATCAGTGTGTTTATCTATAATGTCGTTATCTCATATTTACACTTTAAAGTTCTTATGAGTAAGAACTTGTAGATTACAAGAAGACAGAAGGCCACAGAAAGACATTATAAGTCTGTTTCAGACTCTAGTAAAGTCAACTAAAAGCATCTTAATGACCAAAAGAGACTTTGAATTGGCTCCTCAGGTATTTTGATGTACTACCTAGGAAGTGTAAAATGTTAAGCTAAAGATAATAAATAGGATATGGAAGATTGCACAGCAGGATGGCTTTTGCCTGCCAAAAATCCCAAAATGCACTGTGAATAATAACATCTGTGCTGTCTTGTATTTAGTCTTTTAATAGCCCCTGTAAATCAATAAAGGAAGGAGGAAGGAAGGAAAGGAAGGAAACTACCTGAGCTTGAGTACATAATGAGAATGAGACCTTAACTACTACTTGATGAAAGGCTGAACTAATTCTCATCAAAATCAATATAAATTTTATCTGTGCATTACTTTCTATTTTTCTTTTTTGAATAGTGAGGTCTACAGGCCTACAACAATACGTTTTTGCTAGATTAGTGGTAAGCTGCCTTTGGTTCTGATACTGTAGATGTCTGAAGGTCTTTCTTCATTTGTACTGTAACTGGCCAGAAAGGCAGTGTATTGATGAAGGGCATCCTTTGGAAGCAGGGGAGGCTGCTGCTATCCCAATAGCAGCTGAGAGAGAACTTTTGGAAATGAATGAGAGGGAATATGTAATGCAGCCCTGAATCCCAGTAGATATAGTATTGTCATTGTCAGGAACAGGCCATAAACTTAGTTTTAATTCTGTAAGCCTCAGGCTTAGCTTATTTGAACTTGTATTTACCAGTCTAGAGTTTTGCTTGGGATTTTTTTAGATTCTTAGTTGTGTGACAATGCTATAATATTTTTAATTGTGTTATTGAGCCTTTTTTTCTGAAATGCATTTTCTTTTTCTTTCTTCTTCTGTAATAATTTGATCTAGACAAACTATAGTTATTTAATTCTATTGTTAATATTTCAATTATATTAATGATGGATTCTTGGTGTGTTTCCGTTTGCCCACAGCAGGATTTTGAGTGTCACAGTAGAAAGAAAGTGAAAGATAGGAAAGGAAAAAACAGGGAGACTGCAACAGCATAGAGCTGATTAGATTAGGGAGTCTCTGCACAGTTGGGCAGCAGCAATAAACATAAATAAAGAATTTTCCCAGGATTCTAGAGGGGATGACATAGAGTTTCTGTAACTCAAAAAGTTAACTAACTTTCTGGACTAAGGGCAAAGCTAAAGGGAAAGTAGGAGGGCCACCAAGGACAGAAACACAAGGAATAGCTTTGATCACAAATCTTAACAATTTTTTTCCAAGCTATTTTTGAATTCTCCCTGTCATGAAAAATTTCTGGATGTCTTTTATACTCTATTAATTTTTGAGTATAACACTGCTGTTGGCAGTTTGGAAGAAATCACTTTAAGAATGCTCTGGGCTACTCATGATCCATCAGAAAATATAATAAAATAAAAACAAAACATATGCTGATCTGAACTGAGCAAGGACATATTTAGAGATGCTTGAGTTAAGGCTGAGTTTTGTTTCCTTTTGTACGCTGAAAGTAAAGCACATGGGTAGAAGAAATGACAATTTCCTGTCCTCTGTGGAGGTCAGTGTTTATTTTAGATTAAAGATAAACTCATTTCCAAGTGTCATGATTTTGGAGACTGTTAAAGTACCCAACTCAAACCAAGTTTACAGGAAGAAAAGGCAGAGAAAGATGGAAAAATTCCCTTTGTTTAACTTTTTAATGGACATCTTGTTTTGTAGAGACATCTGTTTCTGGAGGACAAGATTGGAGTACAGTTCCTATTCTTGAAGGCCTGGTTTTGTGTGATAAGCTTTTGATCATAACCCTTCTTTTCTTCCATGTATTATTATCATTATCTTTTTTTTTTTTTTTTCTCCCCTATTTTGAGTTGTCTCTGTGTAGCAAAATAGAGAAATAAGCAAGGACAAGTAAAATCTTAATATCATATCAGTATTCCTCTCGATATTATACCAGTTTTTCTGCAGATTTGACCACCATTGAGTTATTTTGTTCACTTATATTTAGATCCGATTCCTGCGTTATTTTTAGCCTCATTTGAGCACATCATTTCTTCTGACTTGAAGTTGTGGTGACAGGCTCCTGAGTCAAAAGCGTAGTCTTGAATCCCATCACATAATTTATCAACCAGCTGAAAGATCTGAAAGTCTTCCTAAAGAGATGGAACTTATAGGAAGGACAGCAAAGGGAAGAAGGCCAGTAAGAATATGATTTAAAAGAAAAAAAAATATATATATAATATATATTTGCAATCAAGGGAATAAAAAAGTGATCTAGATCAAACAAAAGCTTAACAGTGGGCAAATGCTTTGGGCATACTTTGATGAGTACTATTCAAGTGCTATTCTCTTGCAGATTTTCAGAAAGCTTACACAAGATTTCTACTACAGAATTGGTGGTAAAATTTTATGCTGTCATCTTCTACAGAAATGTTACTATGCAGAATCTCTGTCATCTGGGTCATGTATATTATGATGTGAATTTGTACTGGGTTGAAGTAAAGCAGCTGTGAAAATAAATGAGTCACATTCAGCAGTTTCTGTCTGCATTTTCATTAATTTCACTGATATTGCGGAGAAATAACATGGCTAGAACCCATTACACTTTCATAACAAAGAGGAGACAAAATTTGAGAGACCTTTGGACAAAGCATAGACATGTTTTAAAATGGTGACATCATGTAGTATCTTTTCTGTTGCCATTTGGTGTCATTTTAAAGTATCATGAATTTTGACTTTCTGGTAGGTAGAAAGGATCATGGTGGAAATGCTTGTGTAAGCATGTGATAGCTCTGAAGTTGTTAGATGACAGTTCCTTAATATTTACTTGTTTTAGCTTGTTCTTCTCCCTCTCCTTGCCTCAGCAATTTATATGTCTGGAGGAGGGAGCTGAGAAAATATCTGTCTGAAATGAGGCACCTATTAAGTGTGTGTATGAGCGTGTGTGTGTCCTTGCATCTATGGGCACACACACTTAAATGGAAGAGGTGCACCTACTTAATGGTAGGTTTTACTTTTTTAATATGAAAACTTTTCTGCATAGAGACAGTGAAACCCTAAGCCAAGAGATGGACATACTGTTGTTCTCTTGAGTTACTAATGTCAAAATAAATACTCAATGCACAGTGAGTAACATGGGATATCTGCAGAATGAGGGCTGGACACAACAGGGGTAAGAAGCAGAAGAAGAATGAGGTGAAAGACTCCTTCTTAACTTTGGTTTTTCCTCACTGGTGCTATAGTCCCTTTGTCATTCCCTTGCTCACCGTTAAGGGCTATATGCATTAATGAGGCACAGAAACCTGTCATGGGATGGATCCTATAGTGTGGTCAGAGACCAATGAAGTTACAATGTGGTCTTCAACGGAAGATAGCAATAGTAGCTTGATACTTTTTTCCCCCAGGTTTGCTTTTTTTCTGACTCATTGTGACTAACTTTATTTAGTAATAGCAGCAGTTTCAATTAAATGAGATGGAAGAGTCTGCTGGCCTAAAATATATAGTCTAGTGGTTAGAGCTACTTCTTCAGCCCACTTCTGAAATTGAAGGGAGGAGGGTTTCACTTGTGCTTTATTCCTAAAAGAGTAGCAGGGGTGAAAATGAAGAGGAAGAGGAGGAACAGTTGAAATGAAGTGTATATTTCACAAAAGCTAGCAAGAAGTGTGGGCAATGAAATGGATACAGCATTTGCCTTTCCAATGCTCTCAAGATTGGCAGGATTCTCTTGCCATGAGAATCATCCCCAAGGAACTTAAAAATACACTCTGCTGTGATTCAAAACACTGTCAATAATTAGAGGCCCTAGTCATTCATCCCTGCCAAAACAACTCCTGCTGATGGATTTTTTTCCCTAAGTAAAGATGACAGCATCTAGCTTGAAATCCAGACAAATACATTTTTTTTTTTAAACATGCTCCAGAATGTCAAAAGGTTTGCATTAATGTCTTTAAATCCTGTGCTACAAGCAAGAAGTTAAACTTTCAGAAGAATCAAACAACGTAGCTGTTTACAAATTAGCTTTGGCTGAATTATTCTTGATAGAGCATGTGCTTAGCAGTGTATCTTGAAAAGCATTAAACATTTGTCTTTAGACTGTTTGAAAACTGCTCTCTTTCTCCTTCTCTTCCATTTTTTCTGTACTTTTTTGAAATACTTTCGCAGTTTTCTTGCTGTCTCAGTGCCCACCAATGCAACATCAATTTGATGTTATTATCAAAGTCTTGGAAATAAACGCGACAGCAAGCTGTTCACTGGAGTTTTGATCTCTAACAAATAAGCCAGTGTCAGTGCACCTATAAAAAAAAACTGAGTCCATACCTCTCTTTCTTTCCTGGTAGGCTCTTGGCAGGGATGCAATTAAAAAAAAAGAAAATCAATCTGTGCTTTGCTGTCTGATTTCTGAGGAATGACACCAAGCTGCCAGAGTGTGAAGATGCAGTATTGTAAATGTAGAGAAATGCTCATGAATTCCACCTTCCTCACTGGTCTCTAAATGAATTTGATTTATTTAAGCATTCGAATGAGAGGAAGAAAAGGCTGAAAGTGCAGTAGATCTTTTTGCTGACTTCTGATAATATAAAGCTTGTTGTATATTGTTTCAAAAGTACCCTGTAACAAAATTCTGTATGTCAACTTGGGACTGCTTGTTCAGGGTCTGATTTTCAGAACAGCTGAGCATCTGTCTTTAGATGCAAAGCCTTAGGATATGCAGATAATCAGGCTGTATGAAAATCTACCTATCTAGCTATCTTTCTTTCTTGCTTGCTTTCTTGCTTGCTCTCTCTCTCTCTCTCTCTCTCTCTCTCTCTGAATGTGGGCTTTGGAATTCAAGAGTCAAAAACATTGGTCTGAATTTGACTTAGAGGCTCATTCATTAAGCCAATTGTAAGATTCCCAATCCTGTAAAGCACTTTTCGTCCCAAACTAACAAACATTTTAATATCCATAGGATATAAGCATATAGCTTTAACTTTTTCAGTACTCTTAAAGAAGTCACTGATATTACTTGGTAGATAAAATTGCACAAAATTTTGTATAAGAGTAGAACTGTCTGTTTTTGTCATATAAGTTAGATCTACATTTGTGGACTAATTTTAATATAGGAAACTAAAGCTATCAACAAAATATATTAATTATGTGGATGAATTTTCAAAAGGCCATATCAGAATTTTAAAAAATGAATATTTTTCAATTTATTAGATGAAAAGAAGACCCTGACCAAGACTATTTTTAATAGAAGCGGTGGATGACTCATTACCCACTCTGGGGGCTGGTCCCATTTCAAGTACCCCAGCAGCTCTGGATTCAGAATCAGACTTTGAAGTCTGGGAGCCAATTCTTACATTAATTTTACAGGTATCTGAAATAAAACATACACAATTGTCCGTACTGTTCCTGATTAGTACCCTTTCTGTAGGTTGCAGTACTTTTTTCAGTACTTTTGCAGAGTACTGTGCAAGTGCTATGGAATATGTTGGCACAAACATTTCAGAGTGAAAGACACGTGAAGGACTGGCATCCTCCCCAAGTGAGATAGCTGCCAAATGAGGTCTGAATAACCTCAATGTCCTCCTGCTGTTTGTTGAGTTCAGGAGCTGATGCCACTTAGACGGCTCCTCTGCAGTGTATCCTGGGGACTCCATAGTAACCTAGGCTTTGTACTTGTGTGCCCTATAGCTCTGCACTTCTCGTACATCTCTTTCTCACCAAGCCGCATAGCAGAACCTCTGTGTCAGATACTATGGGAGTAAAGTGATGTCTGGCCTGACTGCTGCTGCCCACATCCTGGTACCTGGTAATTCCTCTCTCAATAAGGACAGTGATTTGAGATTCCATTCCTGCTCCTCAAAATCAGACCCAGCGTTACTGGGCATGCAAATCTGCTATTTCCTCCTAACTACACCACAGACACACACTTTTCCATTTAATTTTTATACTGTCCCGTAATTATTCATTTCCACAGGTCATATTCTTATGAGAAAAAGTATTCACTGGGCAGGTATCAAAAATCTTCCTAGATTCAACCAAGTTTAAACTCAAATTCATTTGGTTTTGATTTCATGTGTTAAATCCAATACAAAAGCGGGGCTAAGGTAAAGAATCCAACAAATAGATTACAGTAAGAAAAAGAAAAGCTTGATTGATAAGTCGGTAAGTCAACTTTTTTTTTTTTTTTTTTTTTCTTAATTCCACTGCAGCACCTCCAAAGTCTGTAAACTTGCCAGACATTGCAAGTAACATCTAAATGTTTATTGAAAATGTCACCCAGATAGAGGCTAGTAACTTTCCAAATGAAACTTTAAAATCTGGAATATTCTCAGTACATCCAGGATTGATTTTTTAAGTGTCTCGTATATGTGTATATGTGTTTGCGCGCATGCGTGTGTGTATATATATATATGTATATATTTATGTATGTGTCTGTGTGAGTGTGTACATATAAACATATATTTTAGAGAGACAGAAAGCTGTCAGTATTGATTCTACTCAGGTTTATACATTGCTTGCACCATTCTAGCTGGGTTTAAATGTGCATCCTGACTCTTGGCCTATGATAGCAGATTCTTTCCTGGGTTGAAAGAAAGCTGGGATAAGCACAATCATATGCTGTTAATGATTAAAACCAATAATAAAATTACCAGGTAACTGACACCAAAATATATCTGCTTTTTGTATGTGGAAATCAAAGTTAATTGAAATATGATGATTAATACCAGGATAGAATGAGTGCCTTCAGATGGCCCAGAGCATCATTTCAGGAGCCAAGCAAAATGCCATGTAACATAGAAAACAAACCTCTTTTATCCTTTTTCTTAGACAGCAAAATATATGCTAATAAGGACGGTATTTGGTCCTGTTTGTACATATGTAAAGTACTACAGTATCAGTAATCAAGGATTGTAGTTAATATTGCAATGTGGGTAGCATAGTATTATAATTTAGTTTTATTTAACATTTAATTTAGCGAACTCTCCATCAGAATGGAAAAATCCTGAAATGCAAAAAGGAATTAATCTCGGTAATTTCTTGTTTACTCAGTTCTCCCTCACTAGACCCTGGTCTTGAACCTAATTTTCTAAAGAAACATGATACTTTCAGATCACTGTGACTGAAACTTAAGGTCCTTAAGCATAAACTTAGATCACAATCTGTGGGAATTCACTATGCAGGCTCAAAAAATCTATATGAAACCCTTTATCTGAACCACTAAACTCATCATCACATATGGTTCTTAAGCCTATGTGCAAAGCCCATTTCCCAGACACCTCAGAATGGCCTGCTGTAGTTTCTCAGGGGTGCGACCACCTTGGTGTTCTCAAGGCACTTTGTAAAGCACTTCTCCAACCTCAGTTTCGCCAACTGGGACATCAGCAAAGGAATAAAGAGGCACCCACTCCTGCAGCTGAGACAGCCATGTAATTGGGATGCTTTTATACATGTTTTTGCATTGTAATAAGGAGCTGGAAGCTATCTCAATAAAGAAGGTCTACAACAGTGTTTTATGGAGGCAGCTTGTATAGTGTATAATTAATTCTTCCTAGTAATAAGAGTTTAGACAAATTTATTCAAGAAAGATTATCATTGTGTTGGCAGGATTTTTAATTAAATAACAATACTAAATAACTTGAGGTCATATTTTCTCCTGCATCTGTAGCTTATATTTCTCCTGGTGTCAGAGACTGTCCTCTGTGCTTGTGCCATCCCTGCTCAATGACATACCACTCCAGCAAGTTCTGTCAACACATATCCTCCATTGCTGCAGCCAACTGTGTGAGCTCAAAGTGCATCTTTGAGTCTCAGAGCCTTCTGAAAGTAAATGAAGAAAAGGTGACCTCAGTTAGTTCACAGTTGTCAATTAAAAGCTTAGTGCTCCGTGATAATATTCATTATTCCTTCTCATTTTTCTCTGCAGCAACGTTAAATAAACATTTCACCCCAGGTGATGTTAACATAAATGCAAGGCACATATAAATTCATGATTGCTGAGCGTGGCCTGTAAGAATTGCCCTCTTGGATCTGACCCGCAGCCCATATTCTGTCTGGTAGCTGGTAGTGAGAGCATGCAAGAAACCTGTGAGCAGGCATCTGCAGGATAACCTGTGCACATTCAACCATTTCCTCACTCCTATCAACCAGAAGCTGACTTAAACCCTACAGCATGACATGAAACATGAATTTTATTATTTGGGGTGTTATCATGCTCAATAAGATATTCTAAGCCTCATATCAATTGTTTTATGATTTAATGACAGTTTTCAATTACTTCAGCTGTTTCATTCTGAGCACTTCAATTTATTGAACTCTCATTTTTCCAAGGTGGTCTCAGAATATGCTAAAATGTCTTTCTAAGTCAGGAGAAAACTCTGAGCTCACTGCTGTGAGAACAAAAGCTATCCCTTTTTATGCCAGTTAACACTTTGCTGGCTGGTCTCTGTTAAACCCGAAATTTGACTCACAATTGAAGAAAGCTACTTAAATGACTGCCAGCATGTGAATATTTGGTAAACTCAACCTAAGCTGGGTCTCTTGAGCAGAGTCTTTGTTTCTCCTGCCCCTCCTTTACTGTAAATGTGAAGTGGTGGGATGAAGAAGTATCCCTTTTGTCACTGCTGCATGGATGCAGAGAGGTGGAAGATGCGGCTTGCTCAAGTTTGATGCAGCAGTCTCGCTGATGTATCTTGCCAGCTAGGCTCTCCTAAATAGTGAATCAGAAAATTAGAATTATTTTCAGTGACTTTTTCTAGTTTATCCAATTTATTAAATAAAGTTTAATGCATATATATGGTATAAATACTGATACTATCGTATTGTCAATATTGATACTGCCCTTAAATGTTGTCCTATAAGTGGCTCATGCTGTGACACTGTTCTTGCTTGAGTCTGTAGGAAACATGGGCACGAAAGACGAAATTCATTGTGAACATGCCAGAAAAGCCTACAAGGAAAAGGAAGCTCTACAAACAGAGGGTTAATCAAGTGCTCTTAGGATATCTGAAGAGATGAAGTTTTCATTAGTAATATGCAGGCATGAGGGAGCTGCTAAGAAAACATGAATTTTAGAAGACACCTTCAGCTTGGCTGCTGAAATCTTCAATGCCAAAGGCAAAATGACTATACTTAAAATCAGCAGATACAAATGTACTATGAGCACAAGATCACAAATCAAAAGAGCTGAGCTGAAACAGAGAGTTAGATTTGGCTGAAAGTGTCACAGTAGCAAGAGGTCGCCAAAAGAGGTAAAGCTGGGAGAGGCATGAAAGACAGGGAAGTTAAGAAATGAGCGGCATGGCAGAAAATCTGTGCCTGAGATGCAGAGAGATTTAAAAAGAACATTTTCAGTATTGGCTTCCAAGTGTTTGATTTAGATTATGTATTCTTAGCAGATGCACTCAGTCATGCTTAGAGACTGAAAAAGTAATCCTGTGTGACATTGTATGAGGGCTGTACATCTTTTCAGCAGGCTTTATCAGCTCAGATGAGGAGTGGTAAGTGTTGTGGTAGCACTGCCCTCCCTTTTGTTACTCGTTCCCCTCTGGCTGTGACATGCAGCAGAAAGGCACTTCAGAAGGTGTTTGAGCCCAGGCGTTGCGGGTTGCTCTGAAGCGGTATGAAGTAAGTAAAATGTTAGCAAGATTTCAGCAGCCTAATCACCAAGGAGGAAAAGCAGTGTAATCACCAAAGAAGATTATTTAAAATCGATATTTGGCATCAGTCAGGCCGAGGCAATGATTCCTGGTGACTTTCTGATCTATCTTAAGAGACTGATGAAGCTGTTATCACCAGACATGTCAGGGGAAAAGTGCACACTAAGAAGATTTTAAAAACATAATAAATGTTGAATTAATGTCAATAATTTGCTGCACACAGAAACTGAGAGCATGCAGGATCTGTGAATGCTTAAAACTAAGCATTACAGTGGATAAAAAGTGAAAAAAAAAGAGAAAGATTGCAAGAGTGCAGGGCTACAGAGACATTAAAGGAGGTGGCAATACATTAAAGGAGATGGTAATACATTGAGAAATGCAGATAGTTTTCTATGAGAGGTTTCACTATGAGGGATAAGGGCTGCTCTGAGAAAATCTCAGAGAAGTTACATCTGGCATGAATGGCCTAGGGGAAAATGAAGCTGCTGTGAAGGAATAATCACCCTCACTAGCAGCAGGGTGCTCCAGTAGACACATCCTGCTCCTGTTCCACATGGTAGAGGTGTGAAGGCTGGCATACGCAGTGCTTCCTGTTGGGATGGAAAATCCACTCAGAAATGAGTCATTCTGGGGTAAAGGGAGGGATGGAAGAGAAAACTTTAGCTCCAAAGTTAAGTACTAACTCACCAATGACAGGGAAACATAGCTTTTTGTGATATACCTTCCAAGTGAAGATGTTCAGGTTGATGAGCATAGCAGAGGGCAGCAGATGGAGAAGGCGGCCACAATGAAGTGACATTGTAGAATGGCAAAGAATGTGCTGTTATCTTGGATATAAGTATTAACCCTTAATTATATCTTTCCTTCAGATGCCTTGGGTTGAGGTCTCTTCTTAATCACATGGGTATTTAAAGAGCCATCCAGTCTGGTCCATCTAACATAGGTTATAGAATTTCTTCTTCCCCTGGAACATCTTTTGTTACTGTATATATTAAAAAATGTGTACCTCTTGTTTTACTGGATAATATTTTAATGTATGTGCTCAGTTAAGGAACTTCTGTTGCTTATGAAACTTCCTTGTGTTTTAGCTGAGTCTCTCTGCTAGCTCAAAGCGAGATGTATCGAGCTGCAATAGAGGCTAAGAATCACATTTTCTAATAGCAAAGCAAAGAATTTAACAACAGTGTACATCAAAGAACTGGCAGTTCTCCCCAATAAAAATGCTAAATGCTATGTATCTCTATCTGGATTTATTTCTTTGGCTACAGACAGAGAATAAAGAGTAATCACTAAAGGTTAAAAGGCAAGCTAGGAAGAAAGGAGATTATCTTGCCTTTAGAAGTTCCTGAATGTTCAAACTGTTTTAAAGTTGCAGGATCTAATTAGTATCATTCATACTTCATATAATCCTTTGTAGATCTTCAAAAGATGCCTCACTTGTTGTTAGATTTCCATGCCTTTGAGAAACTTCAGGCTGTTCTGGAAAAGAAAAACTCCTGTTTATATAAAAAGAGAATTTAAAAAGGAGAGAGGAGTACCATGAACCAGCTTGAAGTCTGATGATGGCGATAAAGCAGGAAATAAAAGAAGTTGAAAAAATAGAGGGTAATAGGAAGGCAGTCAAAGAAGCAATCAAAAGCAAATGAATGCTAGTTGTGTGTTAGTACAGTGAGTGTTCCCGAATAAGAACTGTGATATAGCAATTTATAAGAACTGTGATGTGACCATTTATGAAATTCTGCATTCTATCTGTTATCATTCTAAATTCTCTCTAAAGCCTCTCCTTTCTTTTCTCAATGGTTTAAAAGCACTATTTTCAAACCTAGGTAAATATGCCAATATATACAGTTCTGCAGATTTATGAAATGAGTTTCACTATTTTACCACAGTACTGATTCTGAACAGACCCTGGTACCCTCTTACTGTGAAATTATTTTATTTCATTGGACCTGAAAGTGTTCTGCTTTCATTCATTTCAGTGACATATGCTGATAGCATGCGGTTTAAAAACACCGAGCTAAAGATAAAGCCTTTGTTACGGATTGATTGTGCATAAAGGAAGATTTTTTATAGTATCTCTGATTCTGAAAAGTGCAATCATGGCTGCAATGCTAAACATTCTATATCCACAATTAAAATTGTTTCTTATTTCCAAAAAATATAAGTTTCCAGGAGCTTTCTGACTTGAAGAACCATCTCCTTTTTGAAAATGACATGTTTAGCGTATTCAGAATTGCTGTAGGCTTCCATCCTGCATATGAAGATCAACTCTTCATAAAGAAATCTGTTAGATGATCTGCAACATATTCAGCAGATAAACATAAAATGTTTGCTCTCATCATTGATCTTCCTGACTGGCAGATGATATGTAAACAGAATGATTCTAGTCTGATGGCTTATTATGTATTTACACGAGGATGATCAAGAAGAAAGCTCCCTTTAATTAGATGGTTGGACCCTGGGGGGTCTCCTACCCACTTGATTTCCCCCAGAGCAAGTCATTTAAATACCATGAATCCTTGAAGGCTGCTAAGCCTGTTGGGCTTTGACAAATGCCTCAGTGTCCCACAGAGCCTTAAGTAAATGCAGGTTGAATGCATTTTTTTCTTCAAAATTTGAGCTTTGTATCTACATTTCTATTATTTTTTTTTTTCGTAAATTCAAGGAACTGTAGATAAGACCTGCATAGTTAACAGTTAATATGAGGCAAAATGGGTGAAAAACAGCCACTTGGATATCAATTATAATAACTCTTTGATGTGTCTTCAAATAGCTGCATACAAAGTGGTTAAGCATTCAAGATCTCTGGACCACAATCTTTTTCATTTATACCTTTGTAAAGGGTGCTCTCAGTTCTATCATTGTAAACTTACAATACTTAAGACTTACAACAATGTAATTGAAGTCTCTGTATTTTTTTAAACTAAAGGAAACAGTTTTTCATTATTTTTGACAGACAAAATATTTCTTAAGATCAGTAACTGTTTTCTGAGAAACTAATAATTGAAAGACAGAGATAGCAAGTCTCTTCAACATACAGAGTGTTTTGTGGATATTCACTTTAGCAAACATTACAGAAGTTACTTAGTACAAGTGACAGATAAAAAGGTGAAGAACAGGTTGTGTAATCTGTGCTGGTGAATATCTTTCAGACTGGATCAGGCTAATGTCTTCCAGGATCAACACAGGTAAAATTAGAAAAAAAAAAAAAAAAAAGAAAGTGAAGTAGTTTGTCTCTTGCTGTCCTTTTTAAGGTTCACAGAATTCACAGAATATTTAAGGTTGGAAGGGACCTCTACAGATCATCTAGTCCAACCTTCCTGCTCAAGCAGGCACACCTACAGCATGTGGCACAGGGTGGCATCCAGGTGGGTTTTGAAGACCTCCAGAGTAGGAGACTCCACAACCTCCCTGGGCAGCCTGTTCCACTGCTCTGTCACCCTAACAGTAAAGAAGTTGCTCCTCACCTGGAGACGGAACTTCTTATGCTTCAGCTTGTGGCCATTACCTCTCGTCCTGTCGCTGGCCACCAGTGAAAACAGCCTGTCCCCTTCCTCCCTGCATTCTCCCTTCCTGAACTTATACATATTAATCATATCCCCTCTGAGCCGTCTCTTCTCCAGAGAAAACAGGCCCAGCTCACTCAGCCTCTCTTCATACGAGAGATGTTCCATTCCCTTAATCATCCTGGTTGCCCCTCTCTGGACCCTCTCGAGAAGCTCCACGTCCCTCCTATACTGGGGTGCCCAGAACTGAACACAGTACTCCAGGTGCGGCCTCACCAGAGCTGAGTAGAGGGGCAGAATCACCTCCCTTGACCTGCTGGCAACACTCCTCCTGATGCAGGCCAGGATCCCATTGGCCTTCTTGGCCACGAGGGCACACTGCTCACTCATGGTTAACTTGGTGTCAACCAGGACTCCCAGGTCCCTCTCCGTGGAGGTGCTTTCCAGCAGGTCGACCCCTAATCTGTACTGATGCCTGGGGTTATTCCTCCCCAGGTGCAGGACCCTGCACTTGTCCTTATTGAACCTCATGAGGTTCCTCTCTGCCCAACTCTCCAGCCTGTCCAGGTCCCTCTGGATGGCAGCACAGCCCTCCGGAGTGTTGGCCACTCCACCCAGTTTGGTGTCATCTGCAAACTTGCTAAGGGTGCATTCCGTGCCCTTGTCCAGGTCATTGATAAACAAGTTGAACAGCACTGGGCCCAGCACTGACCCCTGGGGGACACCACTGGCCACAGGCCTCCAACTGGACTCGGCCCCATTTATCACCACCCTCTGAGCTCTGCCATCCAGCCAGCCCTCGATCCACCGCACCGTGCACTCGTCTAGTCCACTGTCCTGGACCTTCCGTATGAGGATGTTATGGGAGACAGTGTCAAAAGCCTTGCTGAAGTCAAGGTAGACAACATCCACGGCTCTCCCCTCGTCCAGCCAGCCTGTCACCCCATCATAGAAGGCTATGAGGTTCGTCAGACATGACTTCCCCTTGGTGAATCCATGCTGACTGCTCCTCAGCAGCTTCTTCTCCTCCATATGCCTGGAGATTCTCTCTAGGATGAACCGCTCCATCACCTTTCCAGGGACAGAGGTGAGGCTGACCGGCCTGTAATTGCCCGGCTCCTCCCTCTTGCCCTTTTTGAAGACTGGAGTGATGTTGGCTCTCTTCCAGTCCTCGGGCACCTCCCCTGCTCTCCAGGACCTCTCAAAGATGATGGAGAGAGGCTGAGCAATAACCTCAGCCAGTTCCCTCAGCACTCTCGGGTGCATCCCATCTGGGCCCATAGATTTTTGAGTGGCCAGTTTGCCTAAGTGATCCCTAACCCAATCCTTCTCAACCCGCGGAAGGTCTTCCTCTAGCCCATTTACATCGTCTTAGCAGTAAAGACAGAGGCAAAGAAGGCATTTAGTAACTCTGCCTTCTCGGCATCCTCAGTCACCAAGGCCCCTTCCCCATTCAGCAGTGCACTAACATTTTCCCTCATCTTCCTCTTGCTATTGACATACTTATAGAAACCCTTCCTGTTGTCTCTGACTTGCCTCGCCAACTCTAATTCCACCCGGGCTTTGGCCTTCCTCGTTTCGCATCTGCAATCTCTGACAATGTGCCTGTATTCCTCCCATGTGGCCTGTCCCTTCTTCCACAAGCTGTACACCCTTTTTTTCTCACTCACTTTGTCCAGTAATTCCTTACCCATCCATACAGGTCTCCTGCCCCGCTTACTCGACTTCTTTTTTGTGGGGATACACCGATCCTGAGCTTGGAGGAAGTGGCGCTTGAATATCAGCCAGCTCTCCTGGACCCCCTTTCCTTCTAGGACCCTGACCCAGGGGACTGCTCCAAGGCGCTTCCTGAAGAGGTTGAAGTTGGCTCTCTTGAAGTCCAGGGCAGCTATTCTACTTCTTTGGGTTGTTGGGGGCTTTGTTTGTTTGTTTGATTTTTTTTTTTTTTTTTTTTTCTGGTCTGTGTGTGGTTAAGCATTGTCATGCATAGTCATTGAGAGAAGAGGGGAGAGAAAGTCCATAGAGCCACCCATGAACACAGACAGAGTCTTGGACTGTGAGGTTTGTATCCCTCTGAGCAGCACAGGGATGTTCATCTTTGCTCAGGTTAAGCGCACTTAAAGATAGTCATAATTTCCCTTAAACCACCATAGCCTTGCCCTCCTAAGAACTGTTAGGAGTCTATGGCTCCCTAAAAGGCTATCCCTTTTTAACCTCTTAAAGAATGTCTTCATTTAGGAAGTCGTCCAGAACAGCATGAGAGACACAACAGGCTAGAGACAGTAAGGGTGGAGAGAGTAATAAAGAAGAAAATGTAGATTATTCCCATAGAGAAAAGTTACGTAGAAATAAGACTTGTATTATTTTCCCTTTGCAATGTAAATCCAGCAAATAGTATTTTTATGCAGCCATGTTTTCCTTCTCTCAGTGAAGCCTTGTGGACGCTGGCAGCTCGTGGTTACCTTCTCCAGACAAGGAGGGAGGCCAAGTCTGGTGCCTCAGGGGACCCTGGAGGGGTAAGCATATCATGAGAGAAGAGGTGTAGATAGAAGGAAGTTTGTGTGCATGCTCTGTTGTGTTATTAACTGAAAGTGTTTAAATTGGTTGAGCTGAACTAAATATTGTATCTGTTTGTTGTATTTTGATTAGACTGTTAAAACCTAATATTAGAGTTGGAAAGTAACAGCATAATCCAGGCTCATAAAGCTTCTAAGAATTAATCCTTATGTGAGTGTTTGAATTTACCTCAGTGAGCTTATTTTGGATCCACCTGGTGGCATCTGTCAAAATTGCACTCAAACCAAGTTACAGTGCAACAGCTTCTGTGTCTCTTTACATACCCATATGTATGGGAAAGGTGGCTATAACAACCCCTCTCTCATCTCTCCACATCGTCTCACACAAATTAGAGGCTTTTGTATTTATTTGCCCCAGGGCTTTGCTGCATATACTTAAAAGCGATGGCAACATCATAAGGCCATCACTTGAAGACATGTGATGTCATTCTGTGTCAACTGGATCCTAAATTTCATCTACACATATAGGAGAGCTATACATATGTATAGATGAGGTTGAGACACCTATGCTGATACACAGAACTGCACAGGGTTTGTGAGCTGTAAATTATTACAGGGCACTTCTCTGACTTTTATCCTGGGAAGGAGCTAAGGAGCATAACATTTCAGTAAACTTGAATGACAATAATCCTTGGTTTCATATGGATTATGCCTCGTGCTTTACTGAATCCCTTTCCATGGCTGTAAAACTTATGAACTTCTTTTCGTCTCTGAAACCTTATGAAAGATAGTGAAAGCTGGAGCCCCAAACAAACATAAAAGTGCCTATGAAGCCAGACTGATTTCTCAAAGCTTATCTTTTGTGAGATTGTGCAGCATCAGTGAGAGGTAAGCTTATATCTTTTCATAAAAGGAGGCACTCATTTGCCTGTTATCATAAAACTTGTAGGTGTTTAATTATCTTTAGGACAATTGAGTTGAATGGACAAGGGTGAATTGCAGAGTGAATCTTGTATGAAAATAAAAGATAAACAGGAATGGCAGGGTAGATGCCTATGACTTTATTATCATCAATTTAAACATCCCATTCAGTAAGATGAACAAACATGTAATGGCTCATGCTAAAACTAATAAGCTCTCCTAGCCTCCAAAAGAGGATGTTCATTAGTAAAGAATGTCCACCTGTAAAGTGCTTACTAGCACATGACAATACCCTAAATGCACCTAGGTGTTGTTTGGGAGGGTTCTCAGCCAAAACAGTGGCAGAAACCATATTAACAGCTTAGCTGACTGTGTTCCTGTGTATACAAACATCTTTGTCATGATTTATTAGTGCAGGTGTAGGCAGCATTTCCTTGATATACAGGTCCCACCTTTTTCTAAGGGAACAATCTAAGTTAATCTTTTATTTGAAAAAATGTAATTGCAGCAAATCTCTCCTGTTTTATGCAACTTATTGCACTGTAAAATGTGCAGGATGCATCATTCTTACATACATTTACAATTTTTCATTCCATCTCTCTAATTTTCTCAGCTTTCTTATGATGGATCTAGTAATGCCTCATATGTGAAATTGCATAATATAATCTATAATTGTCAGCATCTTTTCTGATTCACTTTGTTGATGTCTTGCATTAGAAATATCTCCCTACATATAATATGTATAGTTCAACTGAAATTTCTCCCAGTCACTGAGACTCCCCAAGTGTGGAATGTGTCTTTGATAGGTGTCAGACTTCAGCCCTTGCAGATTTGTGCAGCCTTCTGTGATGGTTAAGCCAGAGGCAGTTTTCATTGAACCTGACCTTTAGAAATCAGGAACTATCTAGCTTATTTTATAAAACTGTAGCAGTCATTTCTGTAGCACTCCTTTACTTCATCTATCATTGTGCTGGCTTCCTAATGGAGTAGTTCTGTTGTTCTTGCCGTTATTGTTCATTAGAGTTTGGTATGTTAGCATGTTGATGCTGGTTTATAAAGGGTACACCTTTAAAAAATATTTTTAAAAGCTTCTTTGAGAGAAGTTAATGTGTAGGAGTGCAAAAGAACAGGGAGAATTGAACTCAAATCTATTACACAAAAAACATTGCACAAAAATGAGAGGGCATAAATAATAAAGGTCAATCAGTATTTGTGACAGTTCATACAAAGTGGGAATATTTCCATGAGACTGGAGAGATATTTATTTATTTATTTAACATGAACAAGCAATGATTGTCACAGCATCTTTTCATTATTTTTTTTCTATAAAAACTGTTGTGAATGGCACTAATAATCTCAAACCATTTCAGAAGCTCTTGACAGAAGTGTTTTGACACTAGCTAAAATATAGAAGATAATAATTTGAAACACACTGGGCTATATTCCCAGCTGGTAGAAACTACCATTGCTCCACTGACGTCAGCTGGGGCAATTTACACAAGGTGTTATTAGTCCAGTAACATCAGTGTTCTCAAACTGTGATGATTCATTGGTGTTGTGTTGGGATTAGCCTGTATAGGTTTAATGTATCTATTTTTGTAATTATGATTATATTTGATGCTTTATTCTTTCTTTAATAGAAAAAGAAGGAAAAAAATAGACTTAAAAACGGAATATAATCAAATACTGTATACTCTTGAAATTTCAAGTCACTTTTGTGTCTCAGAACCATGTTAGAGGCTAATTTTTCCTCTTACTAGCAAAAGAGAAACCAAATTCAATGAAAATCTGTAGGAACTCTTACCCTGAAGATACCAAATGCTTGCTCCTCCTCTGCCACCCCTCTCTTGAAAAGAAAGCAGACTGAAGCACATCCAGAGCACTTCTTTGATGTAATCATGCGTTTCACATCCTGATCTTATGCTTTTCATAAAAATGACCTGCATCTTTGTCCTTGACTGAGGGAAACTTAGGACTGATTAGTGGAAGCTTTGAAAAGTAGCAAAGATGAACAGTCGAGAAAGCTGGTTATGGCTCAGACATTGGCTGTTTTGTAGTATGTAGGCTTTCTGAAATGTATGGACCCCTTTTCATGAACAGTGGTGTGCTTTGTAGCGGGCCCATCCATTCTCAGAAATGTGCCTATAGTCACACTGGCACGTGACTGGCTCAGTCAAGAGCCTACGGGGATCCAAGGCCACCAAAGACAGAATGCTTTTTGGGGCCTATTTGGGGACTGCTTCCTCGCTGTTCTAGCACTCTTAAGTAGGACCTATATTTTTAAAAATAGCAGAGGATATGGCAGTGTACTGCTGACTTAATATGTTATTGTGAAGAGTGCTTGGTTGTAGAGTTTCTCTTGCTTTTGGATGTTTTGGAAGAAGCCTTGTCTTTGCTGGAGGGAGCAGTTAGTAAGTGTCAGTACAACCAGGATTTCATCCTTTGGTTTCTGTGCTGTCTACAGTGTGCAATAGTATTGCCTTGTATCTTTTCTTATGTGCTATTAATATTACATATGATCTCAAAGCTAAAGATATTAATGAACTGTTTTGGTTTGAGATGTGAACTTTTGCAAACATTTGTACATTTATTTTTAACAAACAATCACACAGTTAAATGAAATTTTTAAGACTTGTCTCCAGTGGATGCTGGCAAAGCTTCAGAAGACTTCAGACTTTGGATGAGTTTTGATAATGCATATTATATAAGAAATGCATTTATTTTTATTCTGAAATAGTCTAAAGCTTAATCAATGGCATGCCTCTCCTTACAACAGCCCTGTCCCTTGAGATAGGATACATAAGAAGTTTTGTAAATGATATTTCACTTGACTAAGACAGGGCATTCATCCTCCTGAATTATATTCTGTGAGAAAGAAAATGATGAATTAAACAGAATATATTCATACTTGCTACCTCTGTTATTAATGCTTAACCAGGATACTCCATCATCTCCACTTCTTTACAGGAGGTAAGAATGGGTGGAGTCCTCTTCAGCATATTTCTGATTTGCAAAGACAACTGTCTTAATAAGCTAGTCTGCAGTCCTGCCTTTGTTTTTTTTCCTTTTTTTTTTTTCCTTTCTTTTTTTTTCTTTTGAATTTGTTTCTGATATCCCTTTGGCTAACAAGTAATGTATACAAGAATTACTGTCTAAAGTGTTTCAGCTCTTTCCTGCTGGAAATTAGCACGTATATGCGCACATATGTTTCTATATGAAATTCAGTATATAACTCCCATTTTAGGTGCTTTACAGGCCCTGCTCAGAGTAGCTCGAGTTAGTGGTAACAAAAGCTAACAGCTTTGCTATGCATTGCTTGAAGCAGCCTGGTAAATTCTGTAAGGGGATTACAGAGTAAGTAAAGTGTCTGGATTGGGACAAAATATCACAGGGAAGAGCAAGAGGTGAGGAAAGGGAGGAGGTGCCAAGGTGACTCCAGGAGAAGCAGGGAGGGTAAAACAGGGATCTGTGGATAGAAGTGACAACATGCTGCATGCGTGCAAATCTCACACCAGTGTGTCCCTGCTTGCTGAAGCGGGGCTGGAAGGAGTGTGCCAGTGGCAGGCCCTGGCTTGAGTCCCTCCATCCAGCTGGTGCTTCCTGACTTCATCATCCCAGGTTACACCGGGACGCAGAAGTGCCGCTTTTGCCGATGAACCAACTGACAATAGTGGCTTTTTGCAGAGGAATGCGGAAAATCAGGGACTGCAGTTTCTTTCCTCAGACAGGCCCCTCCAGTCCCATCTGGCGTTGTGTGTGCTCTGATTGAACCCATATACCATTAGAGGCAGTGACACATGCTAATGGTTGCTCTAGCTTATGATCCGAATACAACTGGCAAAATCCTTCCCGAATGGTAACTTTGTTCTGCCGGAATGTCACGTTCTATTTATCTGCTGGCGTCTGAAGGTTCATTTTCCTCCCCCTTCTGTTTTTTAAATATGTATCTTTTTGTAGGGATTCCATGATTGTTTTAATTACCGACAAAAGTTAGGTAGAAATTTCTCAATTTACACACTTTTTAAGTGAATTGCTTTCGACATTCTTTTGTCATTTTGTGTAAGGATTTAAGCTGTTTATGGGAATAGTACAAATTAAGTGACTGTCCTTTGATGAGTGAGAGAGGGGAAAAGAAAAAAGACAAAATGATATATTTTTCTTTTATTTCTATTTATATTATAGTTTCACTGATTTAAAAAAGAAATCTGGATTCTTCAAATGCCCTGCTTCACCTTAATCATTACCGTGAACATGACTTGGGTAACAAACTGATTTAATTTCTGTGATATTTATTCAGTCCTAGGTAAAAAGCCAGATGTAATACAAATTCCTTGCAGTATAATCTATTATCTGGCAAACCCTTCTTGCTATCAATGAATAAAGATTTTCATATTGCTACTTGTATGTCACTTCCTGATGAGCTCCTGGTACACGGAAGATCCTGATCTATGACTCCTACTTAGGATTAGCCCATCTGTCTCATATGAAAAAGGGCTGAAAATGTCTTACGGATTTTTTATTAACTTTTCTTCTTCTTAACTGTAAGCAACTTTTTTTCTCCTTTTTTCTTCCCCTTCCTATTCTTTCACATCCAGCTATCGATTTATAACTGCTTCAGGGCCACTATTTCTCAGAATATATAACAGTGGGTGGTGTTTAATCAAAAAGTAAATAATAAAGGTGGTAAAGGCTTCAAAATCAAGCTTTCTTGATAAAACCCAGGTGAAGCCATCTGTCATGGCATGCTACAAAAAAGCAGCAGTTCTGCAGTTTGGACATTCAGTTAAGGTTGCACCTTATCCTATGAATGTGTAGAGAAGAGAGCTTCCCCTACAGCTGCGATGCTGACCTAGGACCTGGCAGAGCAGCCCTCATGTATCTGCTTGACCTACCCTGACACCGCTGAGGTGACCCTGGGGAAATCATTTGGCCATCCTATTACCTTTTTCTTTATCTATAAAAAAAAGATGGTAAGGGGGAAGGCTATGCCTGAGTCTCTCAACGACAGCTTTTGCTCTTTTTTTTTCCTGTATCCCCCTGAACACAATCTTGTGGGGGCACTCTTTCCTCTGGCCTGTGACTTTCCATTTCATCAGCTGTGATAGATTTGGTACCTACAGAAGGTTTATTTTCTAGAAGCCTTTAAAGACTTCTGATGATTATTGTAGCTCAAAACTTAGCCAAAACAATCTATTCTTTAGTCACCCAAGGTCAGATACTGCACAAAAAATGAATGGTTAAAACTACCAAACAACCAGAAATAGAGAAATAGATGTCTCTCACCATGCAGTCCTTTCTGTCAGGCTTTTGGAAATTCCCCTTTAAACTATAATCTTTATTTCTGGACTTTATTTTTTATTCTTAATTATTAATAGCTCTGTGTGTGTGATTGTGCATGTGTGCACACACTTCTGAAAAGGGAAGATTTTGCAGTTCTGCAGGAGACTTAAAAAATGCAGTGAAAGTGATTTTGTTAATACTTTTTTATAGGTAAGGTAAGAGTACATGTTTATTATCAAAAGAAAATACATATTGAGTTTCATTTCTGGTGGTGTAATCTGGGGTTAACTTAATGACTTCAGTATTATTTGCAGGAATAACATCAAAGATAATTCATGTTGATAAGTAATAAAGTATATGACGAGGCAACATTTTATGAGATGAATTTTTCTGCATATGCATATTTTAACCTGTACTTGTATTTGTATTTATTGCTATTACACACTACTCTCAGAGTCCATTGCTCCTAATTTAAGGGCATAACAGCCCAGCAGGTAAGGCAATTGAAGAGGGATTGCTGGCCTCACCTACCAACTTGCAACAGTTTGAACATAAGTTGTACAAGTTTAAGTGCTAAAAGTGTTATTGTGATGTTCACACGTCTCAGGCTCCAGGATATACAGGATGAATAATCTTACTTTGACTGACAGCACTGCAGTGATAACAGTATCCCTCAGTAAAGTAAGAATGTATTTTTAACTTATTGTCACTTGACTAAGCTGATACCACAGGCTCTCTCCTCTTCCTTTGTTGGAGGGAGTTATTTGAGATTTGTCTGCAGATAACCTGCTGTATGGAGAAGTATATACAGAAGAGTAGCTCGTAGTGGCTTTTGGCCACAATGAATAATTTTGTTCAGGTCTTGAGATGATACACTGTAGTAATACTTCCTACAAATATGAAGAGATGTAAATGCATAAACACACACCAATTTCTATATTCGCCTTACAAAAACTTGTGGCATTGGACGTCTGTGCATTAGATACATAGATAATGAGTGTATAGTATTGTGTGATGCAGCTGTATACTATATTTCCATAATGAATGACGTAGTCAGATGTTATTTGTCTATAATGCTTTCTGTTGGATGTATTATTAGTGATGTAGATGAAAAATCACTCCTTGGACATGTAGAAATGACTGAGAATCTGAGAGGTATGGAAATGCCCGAGCGTACCCCAAGAAGAAAACTCGTCATCAGAGGTTGATTCATTTAACGGTATTTTCTATTATATGTGGAAATTGAGGAATTTGAGGATTTAATGATTTTTTTTTAAAACCTCTAACAACTTGTTACAGCACTATTAGGTGTTAATGAAAACTGGATCTTAAAATAAGATAAAATAAAACTAGTATTCTTCAGAGCTTAACAGAGCAGTGTTTCTATCAATTTTTACCAGATGGTGGTTACCCCAAGGGGAAGAAATGAAAACATGGTATATAATCTTTTTTTATCTGCCACACTCTACAAAATCAAAAATGAGCAGTTGGTTGGCAGCAGCTGAAACAGGAAAACCTGTTCTTTTCAATCCCTTTGCAGCATGTGTTATTTTGAAGGTGAAGTACCATACCATGAGTGAGAAACAACAACTCACTAGGTTTAGTGAAAAATGCATGTACTCATTATGTCCTTTGACGGCAAAACTATAAATTAAGCTAGAAAATATCCTGGGCAGGAAGGTTAGTAGTTGAGACAGGACAGATAAAATGTAAGGTAAGTATTACTAGATAGATAGTAGTGTTTTCAACAGGACATGCACCTGATCTTAAATTTTGATAGTTTCCACAAAAAGCTTCATTTATAGGATTTCTTATCAGTGCTGGAGTAGTAATCGTCTGAATGCACAGCAACGATAAAGCCAAATAAAACCAAATGGCACTATTAGAGGAGGTAATCATGTTCACACAGAATACTCTATAGCACTTTGCAAAGTTATCTTTCCAAGCAATCAAACTGGAGCTGATAACAATCTTTAGAATGCTTACAGCTTTTTAAAAACTGTGAGCCATATCCTCTGCTCTGGCAAAGATACAGTGAACGTATCTTTAGAGGAGGTGGTGAAGAAGCTGGAATAGGTCTTTTAATGGGAATCTCTGAGAGGAACTTGACTGTTTCTGGCGATTAACACTAGATCACTAAAACATCATAAGGTCCTTTCTAACTTGAATGCCTTTCCTCAAGTGAACAACCCACAAAAGTGCCTAAGGTACGTATATGTGTTGATAAGAAGTCACTAAGTCCTCTAGAATGCAGTTTAGTGCCTAAGGTACATATATGTGTTGATAATAAGTCAATAAGTCTAGAATGCAGTTTAGGCAGAATGAGAGTGATGGACGGACTGAGAATATGTTTGCCTTTTTGGTAAACAGATGTGAAGTGTTTTGAATAAAATAAAAACTAGATCAAATGTAATTGCTCTATTACCTCAGCTAGGCAGAGTGTTTTCAAAGACTGTAGTATGCCTTTAGCAAGGTTATAAATAGATTTATATGAGACATCTAAATGTCTTTTGATAGAGACAACTAAAATATAAACTTTTACTGCTTATTATAAAAATAAGTGTTAGGATCAAATCACCACAAAACAGTACTGTCACAGGCTCAAAAATAAAATATTTCAAAATCTGCAGAAACAAATGCAAGCAAAAAGCTCTCAAAACAAAAAAAACCAAAGATAGTATATTAGGGCAAAGTTTTCAAGTATGATATTTCTTATGATTTTGTGTGATCTTATGTGCCATTAGCTTATATTTTGTTGAAAAAATCTGAAAAAAATATTCTTTTACACTGAGTCAAATTTTCAATGTGATGTGCTTTTTCTCTGTCCTGCTTTGTAGTCAAGACTCTCATATTTCTGTCAGGCTGAGCCTCAGTTAAGAAAAATTTAAAAATGAATTCTGCAACGCTAATTTATAAAGAAAAAATTCTGGGAAAATGCAAGCAGGACCAATACTAAACTGTGAAGGATTTTTTTTTTTTTTTTTACATGATAGTTTCTGTCATAAATTTGTATACTACATAATTAAAATTGAGGAGTTAGCTTTGTTTTGAATGCATGAACAAATGAGAGTGAATAAATGTGTAAAATACCTGTTATTTGATCTACCTTTTCTAAGTAGAGAGAGAGAGAAATGCTCTTTACTTTCACTAGAGAGATAGAATGTCTGCAACTAATTTTGTGTAATTTAGATCCTGTGTCTTTGGTGTGGTCTTTACTTGTGGGATAACTGAGGTCATAACTATGAGAGTAAGTGAGAAAATTCAGCTGCAGAATACGCTAATTCATACATTTCACACACCTTTTCTTCAAAGTCCAGCCTTTGCTCCCAACCAAGCTTACAGATAAGCTAGCCAAAGGTCTCTGTTTCATATATATAGAGTTATATATTCATATGAGATAATGATATATAAATACATACATATTCACAAATCTTAATTAGCTGTCTGTGGCACAATCCAGATTCATTCCAGGAGTAAGAAATGAAACAAGATGGCTCCACTGGATGATCCAACCAGTGAATAAAATGTGTGAAGCATGATAAAATCATAGAATCATAGAATCCTTTAAGTTGGAAGAGACCTTTAGAGATCATCTAGTCCAACCTCACTGCACACGCAAGGTCATCCAGGGCATGTGGCACAGGATTGTGTCCAAGCGGGTTTCAGTTCTCTTCTCTTGGTTTTCTTTGCAGTTTTTGACTTGACCTAAGGAAATCCTATTATCTCCTTTTAAGGAAAAGATTAGAAGGTAGGAATGGTTTTGATTCTCCATTAAGAGCCATTTTGTGTTGTAGTAGGATTCTCTATTGATTGTTTTTCAGCATTTATATGTAACCTTCTGGAAAATTTGGGATGTGCCATGTAAGGGTATCTGTCCACTGCAACATGTGGCCACAAGGTTTAGTGCAAGATTGACTCAGTGTTTGTGCAAGATCTGCTCATTAAAAAAAAAAAAAAAAATTGTAGTCAGAAGACAGAAGGAGAGGAAAGGATTCTAAGATGACTGCTAAGATGAGATCTCTTTTGGAACTGAAACTATGGCATCTTGCTTTTATCACCACTAAAGCTGCACATCCTGAGCTAAGAATGTGAAAAACACACCCTCCTGGCAAGAGGTCATGATGACCAACTAGCTTTCTCCTATTTTTCAAATACATAATACTGAGGGTTAAATACATGGAAGTATAATATATATTTTATATTTAGTTTAACAACATGCAGTCAGACAGGAGTGTTATGACATTTGACAGCAAGAACACCCTATTACATTAGTGAATTTAAAGGCCTGAAGAGACCTCTAGCTTATCTATTCTCACCTCTTCAATATCATAAGGCCATTAAAATTATTATCTTCTTGTGGCAGGGCAAAGGATTTTGAGTAGCAAATGCAGTCAGTTCAAAAAAACAATAAAGATTCTACATTAGTGAACTAAGAAGAAAACCAGCTTCTTAAGCTGATATATATATATATATAAACTGATATAGATATTAAAAAAAAACAAACAAACAAAAAAAAAACTTGTCTGGACGTAACAGGACTGAATATAGCTTAACCCAGTTTCTATTCATGGCAACATATTTCCTGATTTTAAACACCTTGAGGAAAACAAATTTCAACTTCATTTACTGCTTTTGTCTTCTTTATATATTTCATAAAATTTATCCCACAATGCTCTGAAATCTGAAAGTTTGTCTTTTTTGTAGTTCTTGTGTTTATTGCTAAGATTGTTTGCAGCAACATTCATCTTACAAGAGCAATAATGCTTGAATATCAAAAGTTATAGTTTAGATTTGTGTTTATAAAATAATGTTCAGTGTTAAGTAGAATAATTGTTACATATGAACATGAAAAATCTTATATATGAAGTCCCTTTAACAGGGGATGTATAAAATCATAATACAGTTCAACTGTTTTAACTAATTTCCCCTCCCAAAATTTTCTCAATAGCATTAAACAACGATTCACTTCACTATCTTGACTGATACTAGCACAATTAATTTACAAAGAAATATTAGTCTATCAGCTTCAGTTCATAACTTCTTCAATGACTAAAAATAGGCAATATTTCATCTGAACTATTGAAGAAGTTGCATTATTCAAAAAAAAAAAAAGAATCTTTATATGTACATGCTTTGTCATGTGGTAAGGAAGTTATCACATGTGCGTAGACAGTCAGGTAGCCCCCAAAGGAACACATTTCCTTGTTGATAAATTATACAGGATCTGATAGTCTGATAGATCACCAAGATGTGTAGTCTGCAAAGTCAGTAATACCAGACAAAAGTACTCAAAAAAAAAAAAAAAAAAAAAAAAAAAAAGCATAAACCTGTCCCTCCCTTTCTCCTCAAAAAATGAATCATGACAAGCTATCAAAATTGGGAAATTTAAAGTAATAATTTGTGCTGAATTTTGTCTTTTGATTATAAGCTTTATACTCAATTGTTTCACTGTGAAACTGAGTGTTATAAAAACTGCTGAATCAGGACCTAAGTGCCTCTATCAAGAATCTCTTATAATGATATCCCCAATGATATTTTTTGCCCAATTTTCTCTGTATTACACTATTTGTTAGTGCATAATTTAATGTTTCTGCAACAGCTTTTCTCTTTTTGACTCTCAGTTGGAAAATACGGGGTCTCACAGGCCAGATGGTTTTTATCGTATTTGATACAATATGAATGAGAATGAACGAAGCTGCTCCCTGTTTGTCACTAGAATTTTTCACTTTAGCTACCAAGGGGGGAAAAAAAAACCAACCTGCCCTGAGTAGAAAGCATCCAAACAGCCTCCCTAACGCTCATGGTACTCTGGAGGTTGAGGCAGTACGAGGGTGATGCACGTCTTTCTGTATTTCCCCAGAACATGCTACATGCTTACTGGGCACTGCTGGCAGAGCTCTGTGGTAGAGATACTCAAAGTGCCACGCTGCTGAGATGGTGATTAATGGCAGTTATCAGCCTGGACTCTCAAAGTGACATAAAACTGATGATAATCAGAGTGTTTATCTAACCACTGATGTATGACATACAAAAATGGGGAAAATGTTAATGCATGCTGAGCGTCATTAGTAGATTAAACTTTAAAAAGCATTTGTGGTTTATTATGTTTTGTGATGGGTTAATTATAGTGTTTTAAGCTCCTTTAGCAAGTCATCTGAGTATTTCCCCTCATATAAATGAGGGGCATTTCATAGCTTAACCTATCACAATGTCAAAGGCTCAAAGTGTACAGACTGAACCAGGAAAAAGCTGGAGATGCTCTCTGTAGAAAAGGCTTACAATATAGTCACAGAAATCCTTCTTTCTTTATTCCCTACCTCTGTCATTTATTTCAGCATGTTTGCTAACCTCGGAGCATTTATTCTTGGCCCAATTTCCCTTCTGCTCAGGTGTCTGAGCTTGATTTCCCCCATGCTTGCAGGCAAATCTATCTGATTTCAATCTTAATCAAGGATAAGAAGGAATTACAAACAAAATAGACGGCTTTGGGATTTTTTTTTCCTATTGATTTGCAAGATTAATTAAGAGCTTTGTAAAGTAAAATGGGGCCAAACATAAATACAACAAAAATTAAGTCTGTAACTTTTAAATAATTGATTGGAAGATGAATCCACAAAGCCGGATAAATAATTATCTGGAAAGTCTATCATCATTCAACTAAAATGATCAAATACTCTAAATAGCAGATGTGCTCTTGCTCATCTCTATTGAAGTAACTAACAAAATTTGCATTAATTTCACTGGAAACAGAAATGCTACAAGCTAGACATCCAGAAATACACCAGCAAAACACTTTTCTCCAAATACAGAATAGAAATTGATGCACAATAAAAAGCTCAGCTAGTACAATTGATGTCCCACTCAGCAGGCCAGATATCCTTGTCCTTGACTACACATAGAATGTAGATTGGGCAAGATCTATCCATTTATATATCATATATGTAAAGATACAGTTCCTGTACATTCAATTGCTAGATACTGATCCAAAACAATTTCACTACAGAACACTTTTCAGAATAAATGGATATCTCCATATCTGAGGATACAGTTTTCTTGCTGCCATGGAAACAAAAAGGATAAATACCATAAAGCTGTTAAAATACATGTTGATGGAAGCAGGGATGAAAAAAAAAAAAAAAAAAAAAAAAAGGAGAAAAAAAGTTTGAACAAAGCCAAGTATTAAATAAAAAGGACAATTATATATGAAATATCATTGAGGACACGATCCACTCATTCATTACTCAGATTAATAAAATTTAATTAGTAAATTAGTAAGACATTTCTGAATTTAGACACGACAGAGAAGATGTTGCTGTGCTTTATATGTTTGGAAGTTTCATTACCCGCCACTAGCTTGCAGAGAGGTACTATGTAAGCGGGTAGATTTTGAGAGACTAATGACAACTGGTCACTGATTCTTAAGCATCTATGCTTAAGCATCAATGCTAACAGCCAACACTGTTAGCTGTTAGGCAGCTAACTAACTATAATATGTACCCATGAACTTCTATCTCCAAGCAGTCATTTTTTATTAATTGGCAAAGCTGTTTCTAGAACAGGGTAGTCCATGCTACCAGCTGCAGCTGGGTCCAAGTTTGGGATGCTTTTACTGACTTCTCTAGTAGCAGTCTATTTCTTCCTATTCAAGAAGAAAACATCCTTTTTCAGTATTACTTGTTTTCCTTTATACGTTCACAGGGTGACAGGTTAAATGGAAGATCTGCTACCTGTTGTAACCATTAACAGCAAGCATTAACTGCTCAGAAATAGTTTAGAGTCTGTTAGAAGCTCGAGACACACCTTTTAGAAACATACATGGCCATATTGTCTGCATATCTCAGGAAGAATGGTTGTGTGAAGAAGGAGCAATTCCTTCTCCTCATGGGAAAGTGAGAATTTCTACACCCAGTGGATCCTGTGGGAGGGATGTGAGAGCAGCTGCTTTATTAAGATTGCCTGGTCAAGGACCTTTCATAAACAAAACACAGAGATGCAAACCTGGCAGACAAGGGATAGCAAAGGCAAGGACAATTAGCAAATCCTTCAGTCAAGAAATTACAGTCATAGCCAATATGGATTTTGAAACTCATAAGGTGGGAGAAAAAGAGAAGCACATAAGGATTTTCAGATTACAGGGAGAACCTGTGTGAAAGAACCAATGTGAAATTTTCAAAGGAAATTCGAGGGATGAGGAAAGGGTAAAGAGATGAATAGAGAAGAGGAAGTATGAAAAGGGCTGGTTGCGTGTAATGAGCTCTTGGTCAGTATGCTTGTCTGACTTCTTGCACCTGATCACCATAGTCTTCTTATTTCTTGACCATTCCATTAAGATCAGCATTCTTAATTATCTTTTGCTTTAATCTCATTCTCTATCCCATACTTGAGTACTGGCTGAGTGAATAACCAGCATCCAAAGCCAGACTTCTGCGGATGATGCCCCCTCATCTGTGGAGCTAGCAGCTGGAGTGAGTGGGAATCTCAGCACCAGCAACTAGAGGCACCAGAGTGAAGAATACTGGGATCAGCAACTGGAGCCAGACCTTCAATGATGGTGACCACCATTTCTGTGTTGTCAGCACTGGAATGAGAGAGGATCTTAGCACTAGCTCATATGGGGTTGGAGGACTCTTGGGTTTTGCATGCCACTGTGTCCCCCCTCAGGTTGTGGGGGAGCAAGAATGTGAATGAAGAGAGGCTCTCAGTGCCAATGATTGAATCAGGGATCACAAGTTGTAGTGCCCATGTGTCTCTGCACCAGCTACTGTGGTGGAGGAGAGCAGAGAGTTTGCCTTTTCCCATAACCTGGTATGCACTGGTCTGTGAAAACAAGAAAACTTCCTGCTCCATATAGTGGGTAAGGAGGGACAGCATCCGGCCAGTGATGTCAGATGAACAGAAGGACTGTGTTGATCTTTGAGGGATCTACAAATGTGAATGCTGTGAGATGAGTGTGAGTGCATGTGTATGTTTGATAGCAAGCATCAGGATAGATTAGCTGGCAAGTAGGAGGCCTACATAGCAGGCAAGGCAGCTCAGGATCTGGGCAGGGATCTAAGAAGGGACATGTTGATATTTGAGATATCGACATATCTGAATATGCTTGTGAACTAAAGAGGGAGAATATGTGTGCTTTTATTAGTGAGCTTCAATCTTCACTATTTGGAGATAAGGAAGGGGTCTTTTTCTATCTATACTTCTAAGTTTTGGTAATTATGAGTGGGTGTTGTTGATGGCAGCATCTTGTCCAGTCCATGTCACTGGCCATGTCAGTGTTCTCTGTGTGTGTGTGTGTCCAGGCAGAAGGGATCCCCAGGATCTAGAGACTACCAGAGATAGCAAATGTTATAACTCCCTTAACAGAACCAACTCACTGGCTCTTGAACAGGGAGTATTTCAAAAGCAGGATATCGGAGAGGGATAGGATGCTGCTGTTTGAATGGACAGGTCATAAGCTTCTGGCACACACTGGCTCTTCACTGCTGTTGTTGCTTCCTACTAAGGTGAAACATTAACTGGTCAATAAAACTGGGAGACTATTCATAGCTCCCTGATAGCTAATCAGTGCTTCTTGTGCCAAGCAGATCTCAGATACAGAAGGGGACCTACTGCCTCGGACATTCCCAAAGCAACACCAATAATAAACAGTTCAGGAAGTCAGAGTACTTAGAACAGCACCTGAGAGTGTTTTGAAAATCACATTTCTTTCCCTGACTTCTCTCTTTATCACCGATTCAAGAAAACAGTGATTGTACATAGTAATAGCAGATTATATGTTCTCCTTAGAAAATGGAGATTCAGCCACTGCCAATGTCTTTGCCCATGGTGGAATGGCGAGGATGTGAAGAAATGCTTCTAAAAAGTGTTTTTGCATTGATACTGGTTGCAGCAAACTACAGAGACCTTGTAACTGAGAAAAGCAGAGTGGCATGACCTTCTTTATGCATTGGTATGATGTACCTTATCTTGGACCAGACTCGGTCTCAACAGTCTATTGTGTAATTCCATATTCTAAATATTAAATTGGTTGCATAACTGTAAATTTCTGTTATTTCCTGGTTGTTTTTTTATTTGGCTGAGCTGTGTGAACTGTACAGAGGCAGCACATAAACCCATAAGAGTGACGCAGTAATTTGGAAAATTATATTACATTGTTGTATTCAGTGAATTTTATGGGCACTTTTTGCTCATTTCTTGTGTCTGCTAAGGTTTGTTGTACATAAAGAAAAAAAGATTTTATTCCATTTGGAACCTCTATCAACCCAGAAAAATCATGAAATATAAATCTGAGAAGAGTTTAAACTGAAATATTATCACACCCCTATAATAATATAGGGCCAATTATACTTGTGTCATTTCAGAGACATTTATCTGGAATAGCCATAAGAAAACTCTAAACAACCATACTATTTCTAGGAAATCCATGCCAGTGCTTTACTGATAAATTTTTTTTTTTCTGTTTTCTCATTTCTCCTGAATGACCTTTGCCGAATTTAAACCCATTGCCTCCTATTGTGTTCTTCGTGGACATGGAGAAATGCATATTTATAAAAGGCCATTAAGGAAGGTCACAGAGATCCCCTTTTTTTTCTGCAGGAGCTTGTACTGTAATTGAAAACTGATATGAGATGGCCTTTCCTTTGGACTACACTTTTGTAGACCAGCTGGAAGATTTTTTTTTTCTCTTTCTTTCCACCTGGGTTGCACTTTCCTAGTATTTTACCTCTCTTATTCCCCTTTTCAAGACTTTCTTTAATAGGTCTACATTTTTCAACCTGGGATTCTCAAGGCTGAATGCTGGGCTTTCAGTAGTGACTCTGCCCAATGTCTTACAAACTTGGACATTCACAAACCTATGAGGCCAGATGGGATCTGCCCGAGGATTCTGAGGGAGTTGGCGGAAGGGCTCACCAAGGCACTCTCCTTCATCTCTCATTGGTCCTGGTCAACAGGGGAGGTCCCAGATGACTAGAGACTGGCCAATGTGACACTCACGTACAAGAAAGATCAGATGAAGGACCCAGGGAGCTACAGGCCTGTTGACGTGACATCAGTATTGGGGAAAATCAATGGAGCAGATCATCTTGAGGGCAATCACACAATATATGTGCAACAGTCAGAAGATCTGGCCCAGCCAGCACAGATTCATGAAAGGTAGGTCCTTCCTCACCAACCTGATCTCCTTTTATGACTAGGTGACTCGACTAGTGGATGAGGGAAAGGCTGTGGACATGGTCTGTTTAAGCTTCAATAAAGCCTGTAACACCATAATCTCCCTCTGCATTCTCCTGGAGAAGCTGGCAGCTCATGGCTTAGATGGGTGTACCCCCATTCAGCCAGCTGGGTGAAAAGCTGGCTGGATGGCTGGGCTCAGAGAGTGATGGTGAAATGGAATTAAATCCAGCTGGCCACCAATCACAAGAAGTTTTGTGTGAAGGTTGGTGTTGAGATCAGTCCTCTTAAGTATCAATGGTCTAGATGAAGGTATTGAGTGCACCATCAGCAAATTTGCAGGTGACACCAAGCTGGGAGGAGGAGTAGATCTGCTTGAGGATAGGAAAGTTCTACAGATAGATCTGGACAGGTTGGATCAATGGACTGAGACCAACTATATCAGGTTCAACAAGGCCGAGTGCCTGGTCTAGCACCTTGATCACAATAACCCCATTCTGCGCTGCAGGCTTGGGGCAGAGTGGCTGGAGAGCTGTGTGGCAGAAAAGGATCTGAGAGTGTGTGACGGATATGCTCCTTTCCCAGCTCAACCTGAAATGTAGCCCCATTCAGGTGTTAACCACCAGGGATATTATCTGATCCTGGCACTTGCCTCCCTGATTTCTTCCCGCACTCAGACTTTAACTAGCAATAACAGTCCCGATGGCTGCATCCTAACGGGAAGATAAGGCTGATGGTGCATACACCAGCCCAAAGTCCACTGAAATGAGAGAATGACTACAAGCCAATCATCTTATCCCATAAATATGGGGACGGCCCAAGAGCCCATTGAGCTCTCCTTGCACAGCAGTGGGCTGCATGACAGGATCTCCCCTTGAGCCACCACACTTCTCAAAGATACTCCTCAAGGTTAAGAGAGCTCCCTTTCCACAACAGATTCGTGGTAAGTGAATATGAATATAGCACACTCTCTTTCTGAACTTGTAAACTTTACTTTGTGCACAAAATCCCTTACTCATAAACCGTTGACCAAATCTGGGACTAGGATTGTATCCAGCCGCACACAGACTCCTCTCAAAATGAGCTTGGAAAGCAAGGGGGTCCAGTCTGAACCTCGTGACTCAACGGGAGGGTATCCTTGATAATTCTATGTTATCTTGAACCTCCATGCAGTAAATGATAAGCAACCGTGACATAGAATCTTGTGTCAGTAAATAATAAGTGACCTTGCCATAGAATCTCATGCAACCCTTGTCCATATCAATAAAACTTATTATTATTTCTTTCATACAAGTGAAGTGCATTTTGTCACTCACCCCTCACACATACTCATTCCGTGACAGAGTGTTGGTTGACAGCAAGTTGAACATGAGCCAGCAGTGAGCCCAGGTGGCCAAGAAGGCCAATGGCCTCCTGGCTTGTATCAAGAACAGTGTAGCCAGCAGGACCAGGGTAGTGATCATCCCCCTGTACTCTGCGCTGGGGAGGCTGCACCTCGAATACTGTGTTCAGTTTAGAGCCCCTCACTACAAGAAGGACATAGAGGTGCTGCAGTATGTCCAAAGAAGGGCAACGAAGCTGGTAAAGGGCCTGGAGCACAGACCTTATGAGGAGCAGATGAGAGAGCTGGGATTATTCAGTCTGCGGAAGAGAGGTTCAAGGTAGACCTATTTGCTCTCTACAACTACCTGAAGGGAGGATGTAGTGAGGCAGGGTTGATCGCTCCTCCAGAATAACTACAGACAGGAAGGAGACAGACAAGAGGAAATGACCTCAAGTTGTGCCAGGGGAGGTTCACCTTAGACATTTGGAAGAATTTCTGCATGAGAAGAGCGGTGAAATATTGGAACAGGCTGCCCATGGAAGTGGTAGAATTACCATCCCTGGCAGTGTTCAAGAAAGTGTAGATGAGATGCTTAGGGACATGGTTTAGCAGGCATGGTGTTGAAGGTCTTATATTTGGACTCGATCTCAAAGGTCTTTTCCAAACATTAGTATTCTATGATTTATGAACTTCAGCATTAATACAGGAGGACTATTTCCTGTCTTTCACAGGCAATATTCCCATTTGAATATTTCAGTTTGACTTTTGCCTATTTTGCTAGAGCATTTCCTTGATGCTTGCTCAGCTTTGCAACCCCCTGTTTTCTGCTAGAATGCCAGTTGTCCCAAATCCTGAATATTTGCAGGTGATTATTTCCACCTAAACTCTCTGAACTTTCATTGAAAATTCCTGCTTTTATTTGACTGTTCCCTTACCACCTGTCTCGACCTCATCTTGGCCTTCCTTACCAACTCCCATCTTTTCTGGCACATTGATAACCGTCACACGTAGAATGACCTTCACCCTTTTTTTTTTTTAATATATATCAAGAACTTGTCACTGATGCATAACAAGAATTAAGGTTTTGTCCTTCATTTTGATTTCCAGAGATGCCTCAGTAGTTAAATCTCCTTTACAATCTCCTTTGACAACAAGTCAAGCAATCTTTTTTTATTTTTTTTTTTTTCTTTTTCAACTGAATTTTTTCAACTGAGACTGCTTGTCATGGTTGTATACTTCAGTGTAAAGGCTAGAATAATCCCTATCTAGAAAATCTGATAAATAAAACAGTCAGTCAGTCTTCTAAATACAAAGGTTTGCTTCCTTGAAAGAAATAATGCTTTAGATGATTTGCTGAACCTCTTGAATATATTCCATATTTATAAGGTCACAAGATGCATAAAATGTATATTATTCCGTATTCACCTAGCACAAATGGTACAGTTCATTAAACAGTGCAACAATATACGAAAAAGAATAAATTAGGTGTTTATCTATCTTAAGGCTTCTTCTGTAGCTACGAATCCTGCGTCTTCTTCTCCTTAATTAACATCATTATCCTGTGCTGGAAATCACCAGTAAGCCTTACTCAGGTGATTCTGTTTTCAGGGTTTATAGTAGATTCCCAGAATATTACCAAGTGTATTTGTTCCTTCAGTTTTAACTTCCTCTGAATACTGGAGCATTCACCACCTTGATATACAGAGGAATAACTTCTGCCTTGTAAGCCTATTCTTCCCATACATCCTTCCCCATCTAATATTAAATCTTTAATCTCTTCAATCTCTATTATGCTTATTAATTCATATTCTTACCCAGTATAAAAACTTTTATCTTTTGATTATTAGTTCTGTTTATTAATTTTCATTATTGTTTATTCTTTTCATAAGGCATAGCATTACATCTAGCAGATTAGCAGGGCTGGGACTAATTCCAGTCTTCCTCTTTGTATACTATAGTAAGTCTGACATACTCAAACTGTTTTTTTTTGTTTATGTTTGTTTATTTGAATAACTATTATGTAGACGTGTATTATTGGGCTTTTGTCACCAGTTGCTAGAAGCAAATTTTAAGCTTCTCTTTACAGTCTGTCAGTTCAGAACTTCAATGTCTTTCTGATGTTTTCATTATGACTATTTCCAGGCAAAATACTGTTTTCTTTGAAAATTCTCAAAATTGTTTTTCAGTGGAGAGAAAGGGGAAAATGACTTTCATTGTAACATGCATTTTGAAAAGACATAGATTGTTAGAAAATATAAAATGTAATGGAACAAATTCAGGGAAGGGAAGGGAAGGGAAGGGAAGGGAAGGGAAGGGAAGGGAAGGGAAGGGAAGGGAAGGGAAGGGAAGGGAAAGAAGGAAAGGAGGAAATTTTAAAATCTAAATCATAGAATCATAGAATGCTGAAGGGAGGAAAGGAGGAAATTTTAAAATCTAAATCATAGAATCATAGAAACCTTAAGGTTGGAAGGGACCTCCAGAGGTCATCTAGTCCAACCCCCCAATATTCTGCAGGAATCTCATTTGACTACTAGGCCTCACAAGAAGTCAGTTATTTAATCTCTCTTGCATTTCAAACATAAGAAAACCTTAGTTTAATAAAGCAAATTAAATTAAGATAAAATCTGTTACAAAGTACTTCAGGGTAAAAAAGGTAATGGTTGAAGTGGGACATAGTAGATTACAGAATCAAAAGGAGGTAGTTGGAAAATTAGTCTTGCTGCATATAATGAAATTAAGTGTAAGGGGAAAAAAAATAAAGAATAGTTGAAAGAGAATGACGGTCTGTGACTCAAGGGTGTTGGGTTTGTTTTCCTTCTTCGCTTTTATAAAGATTAGTAATTCTTAAAACCTGCTCTTTAATTTTGGTAGTAAACAGATTATTTTTAAAAAAGTCAAAAAAGTCTTTAGTATTTACTACTGCTATCAAAAGAAATGCTTAAATTATGTGGATAAATTTGTGAATATTCTGTAAAAGTGACATATTAGTATAAAACAATTATTTTGTACATTATTTCATAAAATTATTACATATAAAATTTCTGCTGTAATCTAATCTGAAACTACATTTTTAACAATCATTTTCAAAGAACCAGCTAATTATGGATTGTGAACTTTTCAGATGATGTTTGATGCTATTAAACAGATTTATTTTATTAGTCTTTAAAGATATATTAGCGAGGTGAAGTTCTGTTCAGATTTATCTAAATAGGATGCATCAGTATCAATGAGCCCAGAACTTGGTTCAGTACATTTTCAAAGATATTGAGTCTATCTGCTCGTCATTCTGAGTATGAAGGAATATGTAAAACTGTCTATATAAGTTATTCTTTAATATATTTATAAATAATATATTTAAATCCAGTATTTATATACATATAAATATGTAAATGCATTTTTTTTTATTTGTGTATCAGTGAAGATATGTCTTAGCTTTTTGTTTGCATATTTGATATAGGATATTGATGTTGATATGATATGTCATATAAGTAATAAGTATTTACAGAATCACAGAATGGTTAAGGTTGGAAGGGACCTCTAGAGATCATCTAGTCCAACCTTCTCGCTCAAGCAGGCACACCTAGAGCATGCGGCATAGGGTGGCATCCAGGCAGGTCTTGAAGACCTCCAGAGAAGGAGACTCCACAACCTCCCTGAGCAGCCTGTTCCAGGGCTCTGGCACCCTCACAATGAAGAAGTTCCTGCTCATGTGGAGATGGAACTGCCTGTGTTGCAGATTGCACCCATTTCCCCTTGTCCTGTCACTGGCCACCAATGAGAAGAGCTTGTCCTCTTCTTCCCTGCATTCTTCCTTCCTGAACTTATACATGTTAATCAGATCCCCTCTCAACCTTCTCTTCTCCAGAGAAAACAGGCCCAATTTACTCACTCTCTCCTCATACGAGAGATGTTCCATTTCCTTAATCATCTTAGTTGCTCTCCGCTGGACGCTCTCAAAAAGCTCAACGTCCCTCTTATACTGGGGAGCCCAGAACTGAACACAGTACTCCAGGTGTGGCCTCACCAGAGCTGAGGAGACGGGCAGGATCACCTCCCTCGACCCGCTGGCAACACTCCTCATGATGCAGGCCAGGATCCCATTGGCCTTCTTGGCCACGAGGGCACACTGCTCACTCATCGTTAACTTAGTGTCAACCAGGACTCCCAGGTCCCTCTCTCTGGAGCTGCTTTCCAGCAGGTCGACCCCTAATCTGTACTGGTGCCTGGGGTTGTTCCTCCCCAGGTGCAGGGCCCTGCACTTGCCCTTGTTGAACTTCATGAGGTTTCTCACTGTCCAGTTGTCCAGTCTGTCCAGGTACCTCTGGATGTTCTTGGTCTTTTTCTTCTTTTTTTTTTTTTTTTTTTTTTTTTTTGGAGTTGTTTTTATTGAAACTACTAGATTACATGACAAAGAACAACCTCGGTAAGAATTTTGACATTTTAATCACAGAAAGGATTTCAACAATCTGTTGTGGTTTCAATAAACTAATGTGATAGAAGTACAGCAGATACATTATGGCTAATATGCAGAGAAGATAGGATACACAAAAATCTCATTATACAGCAAAATTTATCACCTTCAATAAACATGTCAATTCACATGTTATTAAAAATAGACCCAATCCTAAATTTTAATTATTCAAGCTTTGCTTATGTATTTCTTAAGCACTACTTATTAAAAATATATTTTTCTTATATGTATGTGAATTAATAAAGATTTATAAAAATAGAATAAAATTAATAAAGATTGGGCACCTAGGTAGCTAAAAATATATGTATCAAGTAATTTCTCCATAGCGGGCATGTTTTTCAATATACAAAAAAACTCACTTTCCATGAGTTAATCAGCCAGTGCTTATATAGTTACACACTGCAAACTGATGCAAATATGCCAAACGATAAATAAATAAATAAATAAAGTAAAGTTGTGGTGACATCAGCCTGAAATTTCTATTTTAAAGACAAGATATCTACTGAAAGCATATTAAATGTTATATGACTCTGAAATTATTATTTAGCTAGCTATTATATGGTGTTAGAAAGAATCTTTTCAGAAATGAACTGGTTACAGCTATATACTGAATAATTTCTAGATTGTGAAGGGAGATTGGGAAGGTTAGAAATGTAACTGAGCTTCATCTTAAAGTTACTTTTGCAGGTGCCGACAACCTTTGCAAAATTTCTGCCCTCAGAGTATTCACCTCTAAACATCTCACCTCTAGAAGTGAAGATAAGTATTTTCCCTCAATTTGAGGATAATTCTGTTGCAAGAAGAGGATATGAGGAACCAGCATGGAGAAGAGCTGAAGGGCATATTGATGAGGGAAAGAACTATTGTCAGCCAAGTGTATGCTGTATTTGGGAGGAGGTGTCTTGGAGCACCAATGGGGAAGCAGGATGCATGCGGCTGAAATATATGGGAAACGGCAAGAGGATGAGTAGCACAGAGAGCAGGAGCAGTGTGAACTTGTGGACCTGCTTTTCCACCAGTAGTGGGCCTTCCGCACTAATTTGGTGACTCCTGAAAACACAGAGAAAATGTCAAATGTGGTTTGAAAGGGGGTGTTTCTAGCATAGTAGGGGAGCTCGAGAGTGCTTCTGAGCATGTCTCTGAGGCCCTGCCTCTGGATCTCCCCAGGCTTGGTTGCTTTGATGATCTTCACTTGGTTCTCCCCATCAGAGGAGAAGGCAGTGCTCGGCACAAGTATCATACTGCATCCTTCACTTTGCTCTTCCCCTTCCATGTCACCTTCCTTGATCTCAACAACTTTATAGCTCCCCTCTCTTCCCTCCCTCAGACACTATTACATCAGCTAAAGCAGAAAGGGTTTTATCTCAACTCTACCTCTCCTTTCTCTCTTTAGCTCCAACTGATCTCAAATGTACATAATAGTGTTGGTCAGTGAAGAAGAGTTTTAGAGGTATTTGGTTTGCAGGTAGTGAGCTCTGATGATTTGCAGTGCTGTACATCACATATGTTTAGTTTAGGGAGTTGTTTTTATGAAGGTGCACTTAAGCATATCATCAAGGTGTTTTTTATTTTTTTTTGGCATGTGTATATCTCTAGATGATTAAATAAATGATGCAAAGATGTTCCTTGGCCCACTAGGAATGTGCTTCTGAGTAAGCTGGCCTGTAAGCAAATGTCTGCTATGGAGAAGGCTCAATAATAATTAGCATTTAGTACAAGAATAGTTAAATGTGTGCATGATTGGTATATTCTGCTTAAAGAACCTCTTTGCTGGAGGTTTTATTCACTGAAAAAAATCAAAAGCCTTTATTTTTTATAAAAATGCATAAAGAGACACAGTGACTGTGGATGGGGAGGGGAAGGGGCATTCCACTCCTTCTCCCACCTCTCAGGTTCAGAAGAGCATGGACACACCAAACTTTCAATACTCCACATGATGTGTGTGTTTGTGTGTGTGTGTAGGGTCAGTCCGCTTTAGCCGTAGTGAATCCAGGTGTTTTTAATTCAACATAAACTTCCTCTATTGCTTAAAGCTTCAGTAAGCTGTGTTCTAGGTACATAAAAGGATGCATGTCAGCTAATGATAGCTTCTGCCAGCAGATAACGACTAGCACATCTAATTGGCTGTTGCATTAATAGTAATGACTAAACAATAATTTATTCATTTTGTAAATAAATTAATTTATCTTCCCATTGAAGTAGCTGAGTCCTAGCTTAGACTTGTTGAGGAAGTGTCTACACTGCATTCAGGTGCTTATTAGTAGTGTGAGGACATACATATGCAATTAGACATGCCACATCTTGCCCCTAACTCTCAGAAAAAAATACATTCATTTCTGTTTCCTTGATTAATTATGATCATGGTAGTGGCTGACCTGAGGGTTTTCTCTGGTTAGCAGGACTGACCTTTAGCTGCTTTGCCTCCACCTCCCTGCTTTAGACTTCTCAGTGCTACAGGGGAAGTGAAGCAACTTGTTTTGTTAAATCAGGGAGAAAAGAAAAAATTATAAAAATAATAATAATGTCAAATATCCTACCTAGTAAAATGGTTTACCTGCTTCCACATCCTTCATCACTTGTGCTCACCCTTAATTGTTCCCTAGAGGTTGACAGACTGAGTAGCGATTGTGTGAGAAACAGCCCATAGAGCAAGCAGAGCAGTGATGGTGTTTCATGTTTACCCACTGTCTGGTGTACTATGGCTACGGAGTGCTTTGACAAGGTGCTGCTGCTTGATATTATCCAATCTGCCCCAAGGTTGGCAAGTACATTGACAAATGACACTTACAAAGACTAAAGAAAGAACTATAAAACAGAAAAAGATGTA
>NW_020455537.1:213044-324713 GCF_003342845.1 Nothoprocta perdicaria
ACTGCATGAAGAAAGAAAGAAAGAAAGAAAGAAAGAAAGAAAGAAAGAAAGAAAGAAAGAAAGAAAGAAAGAAAGAAAGAAAGAAAGAAAGAAAGAAAGAAAGAGACATCCACCGCACTAACTTTCTCAGCTTTGAATGTTTTATTGAAAGAGCAATTGAATTGGCATGAAGGTGTTTACACAAAACAGGCAGGAGAGGTGTACCCACAGATAGAAAATTGCAAGCCTTTGAAGCAGAAGTCTTTTTGAAATACTGATAATGCTGACATGCTATTTAGAAGGAAATTGAGAGGGTGAATATCAAGGGATATTGTTCTACATTACATGTTTTATATTCTGGAACATATGGTACAATGGAGATCTTAGACTGGTAGAAATGTAATTACGTGAGTACAATCGTGTCTCTGTGCTAATTGTACAAGGAGGTTCAGGTTAGAAGAATAACCTTCTATTTAATGTATTCATGAGCTGTGTTGACACTTGAACAAGAAATAGTAACTAGATAAGGGGCAAAACATATGGCTCATGGATTCCCACGAGAAGCTGAAGGAGCTTTCTTGTCTTCTCTAGGCAATAGTCCTGGAAAAAAGATCCAGAGTGAGGGATCTGTCAGCAGAAGTGCAGAGGAGCAGGCAAAAGATAAAATGGTAGCTAAATTACATTTTTAAATAATAACTGCAAGAATTATCTTTAGTAGCAAGCTTTTTTTTTTTTTTTTTTAAACTCCTGAAATAGTTTTGATGCATTGTGTTTCAGTTTTATTTGATTATTTTTTCCCCTACAAATGTTGTTTAAGAGAGTAATTAGAGACTGGGACAGGAGAGTACCTCCAAGAATGTGAAAAAGAAAGGAAAGGCACTGCAGGTACTCTGACCACAGCAGTTAAAATAGGGGGCAGAAGAAAAGTCAGATATTAGGTTACCCCCAACACCTTCCAATACCTCTCATAACATAACATAAAGAAGTAAAAAACTTGATTTCACTGAAGTCCTTGAGAAAATCAAAAACTAACCAAAACAAGTTTTCCCAAATAATCTAAATAAATGGCACATTGCAACCAGAGGGAACAAGCAGTATTAAATTCTTAGCTACGCTGCTGTCGGGGCATAAATTTCTATTACTTACATTTAGCTATTATTTTTAACATTCATCGTTGTGAGGGATACATTTGTTTCGCCTAGTTGATGCTGCTAATGCTTGGAACAAATTGTGACAGTCCTAAAACACATGACTGCCAGGAAAAAAAAAAAGTCTTTAAAAAATCCCTGAGCAATTTAATTTGACATTATTGATCCACAGTTTTTAATTGGTTTGAACAGCACTTCAAGAGAAGCATTCTGTATTTTGCCATTTGAGTTACTGTCTGGTTACTGTGCCGAAGTCTAGACACTGTCTCAGTTTCCAAAGGGCATGAGTGTCCCTGACGATGTCTTCCTGCAGGACAGTACCAGTCTGTACAGAGTATGGGTTTTTTGCCTGTTCATTACCACTCTTTTGGTAATTAAATCTGCACAGTCACTGAGTGAGATTTACCTGGATCTTTAAGCTCATGTGTTTGCTCCCATGCTTCCATTGACCTGGTGCGTTTTCTTCTGTTTAGTGTATTCATGAGCTGTGCTGACACTTGAACAAGAAATAGCAGCTACATAAGGGGGGAAACATACGGTTTATGGAATCCCATGAGAAGGTGAAGGTATCCACAGAGAGGGGCTCTTGAGCGAGTTCATTTCTGGATTGCCAGATAGCCCAAATGCACGAAGAGCCTCTCTATGCCAGAAGCACCTGAGGGGCACGCCCCAGCCTCTCAGGAGAAAACTCAGATGTGGCATTTTCTGAGCATCCTAAATCACAGTGGTGCTGTCCTGGCTCTGCAGTATCACACTATGTCGAAATGCACCTTATGGCCAGGATAGGACACAGTGAAGCCTCGGTGCGTTACAGAGCTGTGCAATGATGTTTGGTGTCTGAAACCCATCCCCATTGCCTCCCGCAGCATGGATTCTCCCACAAGATATCGCTGTGCGGTAAATGGCCTTGGATACTTGGATAGAAATTCAGATGCATGATCTGTCTTTTATAAAAACTAGCAAAATAAAGGAGACTTGTTTCTAGCAGTGACTTTCTTCCTTAAAAGTGTTTTAAGAGTTTTGAATATTTGTTTCTTTTAAAAAATGCTCTTCTACACAAAGTATTTTATTTTATTTTATTTTATTCTTTTCCCCCAACGAAAAGCCCAAACAAGTGCACAGGCTTCTAGAAATATAAAATGAACAAGCTACCATAAAAAGAAAGGGATCAAAATACTGTATTTTATATTCTAAACAAAACAGCATATTTTCAGGATTTCACATCCCTATTATACCTTGTGTTTCTCTTTTTCCACCTTCTAGTTTAAGATTCTTCTGCCTGGATTTTAAAGAGTTCTTTGTTCAGATTTTATGTTTGTTGTTTCAAAAAGATTTCCTACTGGTATTGCTTAAATATTAGGAGCAGTTTTCTAATTTACATGGTTGCAAAAGTGCGTGAATTGATAAATTATGTTAATGTTTATCTGTAACCATTTTTGCTTGTGACGGTTCAAAAGAAAAGATGAAATAAGCAGAAAGAATTTTAGTGAAACTGTTTCGAAGTGGTAGTAAACATATTTTGTTTAAAACTTTTTTCTTTTTTTTTTTGTTCTTATAAAAACTTTTAAGATGTTTTCACCAATGTATTTTTACAACCCTTCTCTTTTTTTACTGGATCTTTCTCCTCATTTTCTTTCCCTCCGAGCCTAATCCAAAGTTATCTTAAAAAAAATAGAATGATTGTCCTCAACTTTATGAACTCTGAAAGTGGCCCAGTGTCTGAACCTCTCATTGCTGACCATTGTTCCTATGAATATGACTACAGTTTTCACACTTGAGAACTGTAGGTATTGTATACATTATGGAAGACAAATACAGACCCAGCTCAGGAACTTGCATACTTAAGGAAGCCCTTAAACCCTCAAATTGGAAGGGAACCACACATCCAACAAATGCTGTTAGCACTATACCATTTTTCAGAGAAACAAGACAATAAAGAGCTACTGTGTAACAGGCAAGAAGACCTTCAAACATATACATCCTCTAGCTGTGGTTAAGTGGTCGCTTTTTGTTGCTTTTATTTTCATGAGAAAATAATGTTGAATGCATTTGACAGAATGCAAGGTTATTATGTTTTGCAGTGAGAGTATACATTCCCCTGTTTATGGCATTCATTTTTACTTACCTTGAATTACAGTCATCTTTCCTTCCCCCTTACCTTTTTCCTTTTCCTACTCCTCCTCCTTGTCCCTTCCCGATTTCCATTTTCTTTCCCTTTATCCCATTCTTCCCTAATTATTCATTTAAATCAGGATTTTTTGGACAAAAACATGTCAACAAATATCTGCATGACTTCAAAGAGAGAGAAAAGAAAAATAAACCCGAAGATAGCATGAGGCAACATGAATGGCAAGAGCAGCATCTGCCATAATACCAAGCAGGAAATGAGTTAGTGCCTCATTTATTGTCAAAACAGAGCATATGGACAGCATGGTGTGTTGCTATCAGAACACAGTGTTAATTAAAGTAAACATAATGTATCTGTAAAATGGTAACGTCTGTAAAATTGACAAATATACAGAATCTAGTAAAATTGCCGGCGGGGGTTAATGTGTTTGGAATCAAGGATTTTTTTCAATAACAGTCTTAGGGCTCATAGTGCACTGTTTAGTCACGCAGCTTACTTAGTGACTTCACAAGATATGAAAATACATCTTCAGTTCTTCCTACTTCATATGTACCTGCAAAGCCTGGGCATTTTCTTGTGTACTGTTCACTACACAAGTGCTGAGTACCAAGTGATTCTTAATGATATGACAGTTGTATTTATTTTAGTAGGAGTTGAAGTCCTTCAGAATCCTACCCCAAAGTAAGAAATCGAATAACCAATGCATTTCTAATTGGTTGGAAATAAGTAATATTTCTGAGGAACTCCTTAAAATGAAGAAAAAGAGTTAATTAGGTGTCCTACATAACTATGATATTTAAATAGTACATACATGAGTAATAAATTAGAAAGACTTATTTGTATGTTACATCCTTTGCTCAGATTTATTTATTTTTTTTTCTTTTGAGTGCTGAAGGACAAAAATCTCCCTTGGGTCTTCACTGTCTGTAATCTTTTTTAAGTACTGCTTAGCTCAACATAAAACTGATGGTAACTGTCAAATTCTTATATTTCCAAACTTTCAAGATTCACATCATTTTCCTTTCATATAATGTTGCTTTGCATTGAGGCACAAACTATTTCAATATACCATCTATACCATCACATTAGAGTTGATAAATTCTTCTCATCACTGCTGTTATGTGCTGGAAAGGTATTACTAGAATATGAGTAGCAGATCCCATTGATGCTGAGAGCACTGACATTCAGTGGTATTAGTTTTGCAACCAATTTTTCATTCAGCTGACACTATTACTCAGGATGTGGAACATCTCCTTTTTTCAGTTCCAGAATATCCATTTCCCTGTTTGATTTACCTTTAAGAAGGGAGAGCGAGGACTTCTGCAGAAATAGATTACTGTGTATTTTTGCATAAGCCTTAAATCTGGCTTCCTAAGAACTTTGATATGTTCTGTAAAAGGTTTATTATTTGCCCTATTTATGCTTTTAACTTTAACTTGCAATATATAAATTAGAAGACAGACTATAGAAGACTGAGTGCAAACTTCAGAATGATTTTTCCCCTCTTTCTTTCCAAAGCTGAGCTCTTCTTTAAAGTGTCTTTTTTCATCTTTATCTTCGGGCAGTAGCACTTATTAGAATATTAGGTCAATCTTCTTATAAACATGCCTTGTCATTTAAACCTTTCTTCATTCTTACTGTGCAAGAAATCTTACTGTTATCATTTTCTGTTGAGTGATTACTGTAAGTGCATTACTAAAGACCAAACCTGGGTTTTCCATTTAATAGCACACCTGGCCATACACAAAAGGGGTGATACTGGAGCTCTACATTCCTTCCCTCCTCCCTCACCCCAAGGTATATAAAATTACCCATGGATATACCATTCAAAAGAATGACTAGAGAGCAATTCTTATAGGTTATCACATAAAATTAGTGAAAGAAACAATTCAGAGTTTTGATAAGATCATATATCATAAGATGTATGATCATGAGATATCAAGATCATAACCTATTAGGCGACCGTTTGATTTTATGACAATAATTTCTTATAGCAACTCTCACTTTCCACCATCATCTGCTTTTTCTTCCAGCTTCTTGCTTTACCAAATGTCACTGAGCCTATGACCATTTTCTTACAAGACTGAGCTCACTAAGCTTTCCTGCATGGATCTGAGCAGCAGAGCCCTTTATCCTCGCCCCTTTGGTCTCTCAGCTCCCTGCGTGACTCACACTTGGTTCTCAGTGAAGGGCAGAGCTCTCTTTCCATCAGCTTTCCACCCCCCCCAATGATCTTTATTCTGAGATGTGGAAGCTCTTGATCTGTCCCTTTCATCTGAAATGCCGTCAGAAAGACTTCTGCGATTGAAGCAGCATCCTCTCTTTGCAGAGGCATGATTTGTGTGCACCTATTGCCTAAAAAGCATTTGTGTACTTATGCACACAAATTTTTGTGTTTTCACAAAAAAAAAATAGAACTAAGAATGGTATGAACCTGCTTCCCTCTGAGAGACGTCAGGCTCCCTCTAACTGCCATATATATTACCTGTAAAAGTTGTATGGCATAAGGGAAGATAACGACTGACAAATGATCTAAATAATTAATTTTAAACTGCCTATGTTATGTGACTCAAAGAAGAAAAGAAGAGAATTTTTGTGAGGAGAGTCTCTGCTTATTCACTGTAACTAATGTTAAGAATCTAAACATACTGACATGTTTCTTAAGCTTAGCTATTACTCAGTCTCCTTCAAGGCTGCTAAGGAAACATGACCTCATTTCTTTATTTGTCAGTTAAGAGTGTTTATATTGACATGAGCTGTATGAGAATGTATGTATGTTTCAGGACTCAGAGCTGTCAAATCAGTCTGTAAAGCTAAAACTATAAAATCACAACCACATTCTTTATATTAGGTGACTGAGTAAGACCAGAAATCATGTGAGATGATCAGAAAATAGCTTCAACTTAATTCTGCATTGATAATAATTTCTTGAAGGTGCTGCGATAAATAATGTAAAAAAAAATATTTATAGCTCTCACGAAGTAAACAGATTTTAAACAATCATGCTGTGATGGAAATGTTTGTAATCTTTCTGAGTAACATGAAAATTTTCCTGTGACAATGGAAGGGAAGATTAAAATGAGACTTAAAATAAGAAAGGAAATCAGAGGCATACATAAAAGACTGGACCAAATCATAAGTTCTGAGTTGCTGTAGTTTATTCAGTTATGTTAAAAAATGTGGGGTAGATGGCTTATTATATACCACTTTATCACTGCATTTTCCTCCAGTCTGCTATTCTCTAAACAACATTCTCAAACCAACATATAGTTTAAGAAAATATTCACAATTTTGTTTAAAATCAAAGAATTTCTTGTTTGTTTTGTTTTGTTTGTTTGTTTTTTGTTTAGTACAGGTATAAAAATGAACAAGTAGATCAGCTATTAGAGAAATGAATTAAGAGTCGTAGGACAACGCAGGGAAGAGCAGGATGGAACTTTGCCAGATGACTGTCCTTCCTGACAAGACACTGATATTGTATGTGTGATTTCCCTTCTATTCCCTCACATAATGTATTTTCTTGAATATGAACTTAATAAGAGAGGAAAAATCCCTGATGATCGGCATAAATATATTTACAAATGAGAGAAAATAGATGTTTCTTGTAAGGCATGCTTTACTTCCACATTCTTCTGTTTCTTATAACAACAATTACATGCAATCCCTTAGCAAAATATGGTACTTAAAGCCCATGGATTTTGCCAACCTTGTGTGGAGCCTTTGGAGCATGATTGTGAGAAAGGACACCATCCTTAATTGTATTTGGTACAACTGCATCCAAGTCTAAATCACTAATGTAATGCTCTCATGAAAAGATGTATAGGCACATTTGTGCTGACACAAATACAGTTTGAAGGAAAAAAAAGAAAAAGCTCCATTTAGATAGATTAGAGAGAGCTCCCCTACAATGTTTCCTGAAATTCTCTGGACTTTAAGTTATTAAAGCATAATCTCCTGATATAAGGTTTTGTTTTTTCTTTATTTCTTTGTTCTCCTAGTGAGTCATTAGTCATGTTGCAGGTTGGATAATTCTGTAAGGATATGTAAGTTTTTTGTTATCATTTAGCACTTACCCAACTCATTTTTCCTAATTTTGTTAACATATTTGCTGCTACAAAACAAGACCATAACATTTTATGTTATGGTGAATCTGCTAATTTTGAAAAAGAAATGTTAAGAAAGGAGAAACTGTATTTTATCATGCATAGAGTATTTGAACAGTTTAAAGCCTGCCACTTTCCCCAGGATATACATATTTCTACAGAAATTCAAAAGAATTTTATCAATTTACAATGCTCCCCAAGATAAAATTCTAAAAGTGCTTTATTTAAAAAAAAAATACTCATATTTTCCTCAGAATCTTGAGAAAAAAATCAAGGATAACTAATAGGAAAATTACTGCAGCAAAGTGCTCCAGCTTTCATATATATAGGTGAAATGTTTTTATGGATTGATAGAGAGGAAAGACATTTCTTTCTGCGATTTCTCTTTGCTCAGCAGTAACTGTATAGCCAAGTGAGCAGAAAAATACCCATTTAAAATTAAAAATACTGTATTTCCTTTCCTTGTCTTCCTTCCCAATTGGCTATTAAATGAAAATCTGTAATAAACTTGCTCAGCCTTCTTAATGCACAGTGGAGAAGTTGTAAAAATTTGTACTGTTGTACAAAAAAAGTCAGGATTTTGTGTGCATATATGTTTTAGTGTGTATGTGTTTATCTTGACCTTGTAGAGAAGACTGTGTAAGAAACTTGCTGTTTTGTTAAGGGTGAATATACCATGTTCACCTACATCTCTTCTTCACTTTCTCATATTGGAAGGACCTAGTTATTTTAACTGGAAGCAAAAAGACTCACTGATCTAATAAACAATTTCTTTTGGTTTGGATTTTGTTTTTCAGCACTGGAACGCTAGAACTCTACTACCAGTCTGTACAAGTTATTTCATTTATGAGATGACATGTGAAAACTGGATTATTAAAAACCAATTGCAGAGCTCCGTCATTTTTCTTTGCAAAAAGTAAGGTCTTATGCACCAGTCTTATATTAATACAGTAACATAATATTTCTTTCTCTACTCCAAATATTTCCAAACACAAAGCAAAAGTACAAGTCTACCACATTCAGAACAGAAATTTAAAAAAAATCTAGAAAAAGAGATGAGGAAAAGATACTGCAGGTATAGAAATATGATATGTCAAATTGCACACATTCAGTGAAATGAATACATAAATGCGGATTTATATGATCATAAGTTTTCTGGTCATGAGTCTTTGCCTGATTTTGAAGATCTACATCAAATATACTGCAGTGCATCTTTTGAAAGGGCCAAAAAAGGCATGCACACAAAAAAATGGGCAGCATTCCAGGAAGACTGCATAAAACTTTACTACTTTATACTAATACTTTAGGTAAGGTATTTTTCAGTTTGTCATTGTTTTAATGAGTAGGGTTATCTAAAAAAAAATATGAAAACACACGTTCCCTGTGTAGACAAGTATAAGCTGGCGACATAAAAAGAACTACATCAGAAACATACAGTCTTTCTATTTTCTTTCAGTAATGGAAAACCATAAAAGCTAGCTAATATCAAGGTGGATTACTTTTCTCCTTATGTATCAATAGAGTTATTAATACATGATTATTGGCATTTACAGAAAAGAAATATTTCAAATATAAGAAATACCTCTTCTTTCTTCTGTTACATGTTTTCTAAAGCTTTAAAGAGGCTGAGCATTACTCTGAGTAGGGCTTTTTATCCCCTGGATCTTTTGTGATATATAGAAATGTAAATCTACATTGCAACCTGCATTCCTCTTCTTTCTTGCAGAGCCCTTGTGTCTCCTTTGGCAGCTGATGATCTCTTTCTGATCTTTGCAGAAAATTGTTGCCTCCAGAACAGAGAAGGGAAGCATGGTGGTGAATGCAGTTAATTTAACTGGCAGACTTTACCAATTATTGACTAAAAATTAAATCAAAGAAATCAAAGAATCCAGTTAAGAAACACTGCTGCCTGCAATCACCTGAGCTATGCGCTGTTTTTAAATACAAGCAATAAAAAAAAGTCTTTATGTATTATGAAAGCACAATAGATCTGTAGATCAAGAATCTATTAAAATGCATTGGAGAATCACAGTGCAGTGGCATTTTTACAGAGTCAGTCTTTAGAGAATAATATTTTTTGAAGTATGAGGTTATGGCATGATCAAGGACCAGTAGGCCACCTTAGTGAAGGGTCATGTAGTAGGCAGGTAGACGAATGTTTTAAAATAAAGTAAAAAAAAAAAAAAAAAAAAAAAARACTTTTTTTAAAAGACTTATTTTTTAAGGAAAATGGGAGCTGTGTAAAAAGAAATAAAGCAATAAAATAGGGAAAAAGACACTGAGAGATTTAAAATATGGTGGCAACAACATGGTAAAGTAGGATCAGCACTAACTGAGGAGGAAGAGAAAAACAAAAAAGGAGAAAGGATCATTGAGTTATTCCTAATTACTCTTCAGAATAGAAAGAAGACTGGCCATTTGTCTACTAAGACAGAAATGTTCAGCACTGAATTCTCACCCTGAGGGATCAGACCAGCTGTGAGATGACTATTACATATGGATTCCTTACACAAAATACGAAATAAAAAAGAAAGGTTTTGAACACATACTGTACATTCACTCACTGCTCAAGGGTTTGAAAAGAAAACAAAGTACTCCATTCCCTTCCAAAAATATACCATGTATTCATACAAATTTCAGCAAGTCACATCTGCCTACCATAGGAACTGATCACTTAACACCTGGAAATATTTTCCAGTATCTCCTTCACATTGCATATTTTCAAGATGCAATTTCTCCATGAATTCAGATTACTGAATCCCAGAAGGGATCATCTCTAAGGCGACAATTCAGATTCTTATCACTGGCTCAAGCTCTATGTTTTTTAAATTCTTTTCTTCTTCGTGAGCTATAGCTATAAACTTCCCATTATAGTGGACTGGTCAGCAAGAAAGCTGCATGGACATTAATGTTTATTGGCAAGCTTTTCAGCGGAGTCATAACTGAAGTGGTCTAAGCTTTAAAACTCTCCAGTGCCAGCTGGAGAACCAGAAAATGTGCATGAGGCTTTAATTAACTGTAAAATCTGAAGTGAACTGCATTGCACGATACCTGGGGATTTCAATGAAGAACATACATATGTTCTCTCTGCTAATTGAAGATGAGCTGCATTTTAAGGGATTCTGTCCCCTGAGGTCGTAGAGCCAGAGAGAGCAGGAGACAGGAGAAGAATTTTAAAGGCCTAAAGTAAACTTTCTGTTAATGGCCTGCCCTTTGCAAGCAAAGTGTATTAACAAGTTATCTCTGAGCTGATTTACTGCATGTTATGAGATTTTTATATGGAAATAGGGATGAGGCACAGAAGGAAACTTTATTATTTCTCTTCCCAGCCATAAAATATACAATTTAAAGGCTCTTTATAGCTCTGTGACAAAAGTCATATTTAGAATTTTCCTTTAAGCCTTACTTTTTCACAGATGCAAAAGAACTAGCAGATTGAGGGGGATTTTTGGCATGTAACAGGGACAAATGGCAGTTGCATATCCTGAAAGAAAAAAAGCAGATTGTCCCAAAAGGGATACTAAGACTGTTAGTAAGAAATTCCAGCTTTCACATTTCTTCTCCTGTTTTCCAGTCCACAGTGTTTAGTCACTGGCTCTATCCAACAGCTGCAATATTTTCCCCTCTAAATAACTTTGCCACATGCTGGGAGGTATCTTTATGAGCAAGCAAACTGGGTCTTGCTCCTCAATTAAATAAGCTTTTCCAGCTGCTCATCCTCTAGTTTCTGCTGTCTCTCTCTAAGATGAGAGTCGGGAGTACAGAAAAAGCATGAGGAGCTGCAATCTGGAGCCAAATTTCAGCTGCCTCCAATCCTTCCCTTGGGGTAAGACAGTGAAATTGCTGAGCAATCTGGCATCCTGCAAACCTCGGTATAAAGAGACATATTAAAAACAGGGGAGCAGCTGAACCATTACATAGATTCACTTAATTTTATTCATAATGCCATGTTACCTCACCTCATGAAAAGTGTTAAGCACACCTAATTTCATATTAAATTGTTGCAGAGAGGAGATGAGAAGAAGTATTATTTCTTCCAGAATTATGAGGCCCACACCAGCTGCTTGTGGAAGTTTGTGATATCTGCTATTGCAGATCTCTGAGACACATGTAACAGGTTGTGGGAAAGAAAGGTATGGTGCAGATTAAAAGGGCACTGGAAATTGCTTTTAGGTGCTCTGCAGGGAGCAAGAGTTTACAGCTTATCCAAAGTGGCTGAATTCTACTGAGAAGAAAACCCAGCACTGGGGACCAGAAAGTATTAACTGATTAAGTTTGCAGGGAAAGAAAACGTCTGAAGGGCTAAAAAAAATGTAGGGAAGCAGAGAAGTAGATATGAAATTGGGGAGTCCCAGTGTGTGGATTAATATGTTAGGAAGGGTTAATGAAGAAGAAAGAAGTGTGTGAAACAGCCTAGAAAAATATTTTTTTCAAGTATATCTCCATGTGGGAGAAAGAGACTGTTTTTTTTTTTTTTTTCGTGTTTGTCTTTATCCTTGATTCTTCCAAAATTGGTGTGTTAATGAGGAAGTAACTGCTGAATTTGAGTGTGTAATTGGTTGATCTGAGTTGAAATGGGCTGAGAATATGGAATATTTTGTAAGCTGTTTGATGTTTCAGTGCAGTTTATACTAGTTCTACTTAAGTTTAGCTTAATAAGCAGCTGGATGAGAAGATCATTGGTCAGTGTGCAGCACTACCTGAAACAGCATGTCCTTGACCACTAGAGTATTCAGAAGCCAGCTTTCCTGTACAAATGGAAATAAAATGAATGTGGATTAATAAATGGCTGAAAAGGTAGATAGTTCTTGTGAAAATTCACTGCTAAAATCAAATGGTTAGCAGTTACGTAGCCTCAGTTATGTCAGCAACATAATTACAGATTGTCTTACAGTTGAGACGTAGTTTTGAAAATGCTGTAGAAAATATTGCCAACATAATCTGAAAGGGTACCTGGTTACTGAAAAATAATGAGGCCTTTAAGATATATTTGCTTTCCATTTTACATTTATAAAAGGCACAATAAAACAAACAAACAAAAAACTATCCAGGAAGGAATTAAGGAAAGTAAAGAAAGTGAATCTCCCAGCACATAAAATAGTAACTAAATCAGAAAATAAAGCTGTTTACATCTCCTTTATGTGAAGTATATGCCACATGTAGAAGATGAACACATAAAATGTATGATATTTAGCATGTGTACCTCAGATGATATTAATGAACTGGCTTCCATTAACTGTATTAGGCTAAAGATGTAGCACCTATACTAGAGGCTCAGGGCAGAATTAATTTGGGTCATTTTTCTTGCATCCTCAATTCCAAATGTGGAAGAGAGTAAAAATATGCTATGCACATTCCAAGTGCATTATATGTTACTGCTGTTATGAGCGTTGAATAGTCAGGACTACTACAGCGCTCCTCATTTTTTCTGCATTTCATGGAAGCTGAACAATTGATGTAGTTCCTGTCTGTACAGTGCTATACCTTTGTGCTAATTAGTGTTATCACCATTTGTCTTTTTGCTAGTATCTTAATTTTAATTTGACAGACAACTCCTGTGATGAGTAAACTTAGCAGTGTTAGAATTCTAAGGGTTTTTTTTATTTGTTTGTTTGTTTTCAGTTTGAAGCCTAATTGATGCCTGCTGACTGGCTGGATACGTATTTACTTGTTTTACTTAAGCACTGACTCTGGGAACAGCTCAAGATCGATATGTAATTTCAGGCGAGGTTTCCACTGATGAGGGTGCACAACCTGGCAGTACAACTTAAGACAGACACCCCTGGGTGATCCAAATCCCTAGCTACATAAAGACACAAGGGACTGAAATCATAACATCTCTCAAGGATTAAAGTGTGCATCTCTCTCCCTTCCACTAATAAAGCAGATACAGCTCCTGGGGCAGTCTCCTCTCCCTTTTGTTCTCCTCTACCTTTGAACTGCTCGTGGAGACCTGTCTGCCCTTCTTAGTTACAGAATTATCTCTTGTGCATTTCAACACGCTGTCATTTTGGTATGCAGCTTGTAGAGCCTGCAAAACCAGACACTGCTGCACTAGACACAAAGTTAGGAAGTTGCTGGACTTGGGAGCATTTTTCATTCTTTGCATCTTGTTGGGGGAAGGCAGGATATCCTTGAGCATCAATGACTCTGTCAGAAAGCGGGGTTGTATTTACATATCATTTGCATTCTGTAAATAGTTGTGTTCTTCTCATGAATCTTGCATAAAACCAGCATATCATCTGGCATAATGTGCCAAATGGAAAAGGTTTGCTTAAGTTTTATTAAAGAAATAGAATTTGGATTAAGTATCAATCTGCTAAGCACTCTTCTGCAATCAAAAAATATCTTTGTTTGTTTTAGTATTTAGATTGTGGCAATACTGAAATTATACTATGCAATTAAACTTTGCAGACGTAGAGGAGATGCAATCCCTATCCATGTCAAATCTTAAAGCAAGGTTAAAAAATACTGAAAAGAGATTTAAAGAAAAGCAAGAAGTGACAAATATAATTCATAAAAGCAAGACTTTTTTTTTCAGGAACTAGTAATGCTTATTTACTAAAGAAGGGAAAAAATATGTATATTAATATATTTATACAAAAGAGGAGTATTATTTGATTCCTGTTTTGTGATTTTCTCTCTCTCCAATCAGTGTGGGGACTGGTCCAATGAATCCATATGCATGTCCTCACATTCAAGAAACTAAATTGTTGCCATTGAAGAACTCCAGAGGGTTGCGCACTCCAAAGTGTTCTAACTGCACTGTTTAAAGATTAAAGATAAGATTGCCTATATAATGTTTATGCTGCCCACCTCTGAAGCAAGCTCCTGATTGAAGCGCTCCATAAAACGTGGCCTTCTGGGTTCTCACACTGTGCATACAAACTAGATGACTCTACCTGAGCCCTGATGAGCTGCAGTGCAAGTGATTTCACAGTGCTCAGAACAGCAGTGTCTGATTTTGTATCTTGCCAGCTAATTGCATCCTGTCACTGTAAAGCGTGTGGGTGGGACTGAAGAATGTGTATTCTTAGCAGGCAAGGGGCTCTAGCAGACCCATGGCAGTGAGCTGAAATCAGAACAGAATTGTTGATAATATCACAGTTGTCGTCCATTTCTCTGTCAGATATTGCCACTCCAGCACAGGCATATCTGATCTACAAGAAATATTTATCCTAGGGCTGGGTGATAATAGGAGAGAGAGAAAAAAATAAGTGCAATCAGATTCTAAGCCATTTTCATAGTTTTTTTCCAATTTACAATGAACCTTAGCACTCTAACAGATATTCGGTGATGACTGAAATTGGACAGCTGAAGATGCTGAGTTATGCTAAGATAACATTAAGACATTCAGGCCCCAATATAGAAATGTATCCTACTTTACTAAGTAAAGAATTGTTCTTAAATCACTACGCTTTGCACAACCTACTCAGCTACATTTTTGTTTTGCTTTGTTTTGTTTTTTCCAATGAAGGTTGTAGTAAAGAACAGATTATTTTTCTCCTATGATACAGCATAATTTCTGCCTTTCAGCCACTTCCACTTTCTAGAAAAACATGTAATTTCCAAATTGTCAGTACATATCACAAATTGCTTGATTAAAGTCTCTCTTTTTTTTCTTTCATTATTAATATTCTTATAAAATATGGTTGCTGGATTTCTGTCTTTCAGTCTTGGCTGATACAGGTGCTATCTATTCCCAAGCTGGACAGAGAGAGGACACAGTTTGAAGAAATGCTGGATACAAAAATGATTTCAGAATCTCAGGACCCAAATTATAATGCAATGTCAAGGAAACTGAGGGGAAAAAAATGAATGGAAACAGCCATGGGAAACAAAGTAATGCAAAGAAGTAATAAATGAAAACACTATGCCTTTATCTACACAAATACTGTGAAATCCCTATTAAGAAAATATCATTGTCTATTTTTCATTGCCCCCCCCTCCTTTTTTTTAATAAAACCGTTTGGGCTGTTCTCTCTTGCTATCTTCCTTACTTTGTTTCTGTCTGATAGAGTCTATCTTTGCAGCCCTGGCTATTAGAAGCTTAATTTAAAATAATTAAAATGAAAAGTGAAAACAGATTTGGAAATAGACATTTGATCCTAATGCCTGAAGCCTTAAAGAAGGTAGCAGTGTCTCAAGAGCATCTCTAAACTCAGGTGAGTTAATAATCCAGGAGATGAAAGGAGAGAGATATATGTGGTGGGAAAAATAAGAGGCAGAATCGAGCTGAGGGGTTTAAAATGAAGAGAGAATTGTGGATATAAACTTAAAAAAAATAGAGAAAAAAAAAAAGAATGTGAGATGAGAGATTTTTGGTATTGGGTGGGAAAATGAATTCACAAAGTACTATATTAAAGATGGCTCTCCTGTGTTAACAACAGCAATAAGGAGAGTCCCTCCGCTACCTTACAACTTCTCCTTAGTCTCTGATGGTCCCAGCTGCTTTAAATCCTTCTTTTTCTATTTTCTCCTATTCTTAGGTAACTAACAGTCATCTCAAGTTTCTCCATGTTTTCTCTTTCCCATTTTGCCCAGGAAGGGATCAAGAGCAGTTCCCTTTCTTCTGTAAAGAATTTCTCTCTTCTTGCTTCAGTCCCAGCCCATCTTCCTGCTGTGAGGTTATTGTTTCTTTCAGTATGGGATTGTGACCCTTTCTCTGTGGTGGAAGAGTTAAGGAGTTAACCTTGATTCTTCAGCTCTTTTCTTCTTTGCACCTTTCAGCAGTTTTCTGTGTGACTCTTTTAAGAAAGAAAAAGGAAAGGCTGAGTAAAGAGGCTAGATGAAATGATCTCATGATACTTCACCTCATCTTCTGCAAACTGTATTTTGAATTCCATCATCTTTCAAAACTACAAGGCCTTCCGCTATAATCTCTTACGGTAATATTTTTGTCTAAGTGTCTGCATAGAAATGTGGAGTAACAGTCATGATTCTCTGAGAATGAGAACTAAGAGGCAATTGATTTCTAAACTAAAGTATATAACTCTCCCCTATCCTTTGCTGCTATTGAAAGAGTACAGCCTTATCTGGCTTTTTCATGCCAGAAGAGTAGCTAAATGCTCTTAGCCTCTCTTTTTTATTTTATTTATTTTATTTATTTATTTTTATTTTTATTTTGCGTATGCATTTTTATCTCTGGAATCTTGTACCATTCTTACTTATGGAGCAGTAACAAGTACAGATATGGTGGTAAAATTCACAATTTTAAGTGATAAGGTGAAATGACCTCAGGTATGTGTTTGAAGAAAGATGTTAAACTGTGTGTAATCAATGGCAGGTAGCTGTATTATTAAGGTTTCTATGGCTACAACAATTCAATGCTTCTATTTTCATAGTATTACTATTTCTGAGATTTGGTTCTCATGTACCATGAGTTACATTTCTACCTAAACTTTGGAAAGCAAGGGTTTTTTGGTTTTTTTGGTCATCTTGGCTTGATGTGTTGCAATGGCTCCATTATTCCAAAACTAGTAACAGTATTTTTATTCCTCTGTCTGTTTTCATATTAAGTGCAATCCACTCTTTAACAAGTGGAGAGAGGAAATTTTCACACAGTTGGGATTCTCTCATTGAAAAGGCATTGAGATAATTTTGAGAGAGCTTCTTTATGTCACTACAAAGCAGTTGATGTTCTTCAAAATGCCACAGAGTATGCTGATGACATGCTAAATTTTCATTAGCTCTCAAAACAGATAAGAAAACAGGAATACTCTGATGAAAACAGTAGTGTATGTTATCTGCCAGCACTATGAGGCCATTATACTGAACAAGCAGATAACATATCCTTGATTATAGAGTTTGATTGGAACATTATTCAGCTGTTCTGTTTTCATGCAAAACATGATCCTGATATTTCAAAGTGACTGAAAAAAAAGAGTCAAGGAAAATTCACAAGTCCAGTTTTTCATACTGATATGATGTAAAATATGGTTCATAACATCTCAGAAGATATTCCTGAGACGACTTCTGGAGATGGTACACAATGATAATAGATAATACAATAATAGGTGAAATAGTAATGAACATAAAATAAACTATTTTCTGTTTGTGATGTGTGGGTGATAATATGCACCTGTCTGAAGAGCTGATTTGACTTCATAATGTAGCTGGCACATCAGCAACCAGAATTTCAATGTACAATAAATCTGAAGATCAACAACTTCAAAAAATCCTTGATGTGATGAGGTCACAAAAAATAAAATGTTTAGGTTCATTTGCAAGAACTACACCAGCTGCAAGCTATATTTATCCTTCCTTTATCCTTCAGGCCTGGCTATTGGCTACTCTCTCTCTTCTCTTCACTCACAGGCCCTGGGTGAAGTACAGACCTCAAGTTCCTTCCTCTGAATATCATCTGCTCACTAATCTCACAGTCTCTAGAAGCTCTTCTTCCTGAGCTCTTTCCTGCTTGCTCCCAGGAAAAGTGCAATTTTACCCATTTCAGAGGTGCTTCCATGGCATTCACACAAACACATTCATTGAGGTTGGGAGGCACTTCTGGAGTTTGTCTACTCCAGCAGGATGCCCCAGGCTATGCCAATCGAGATTTTTTTATATCTCCAAGGAGAGAAACTCCACAAAATCTCTGGGAAACCTGTTCCGGTGTTTGAGCACCCTCTCTTCCTTACTTTAAGTGGAATTTCCTGTGTTTCAATTTGTTCCCATTGCCTTTTTCCCTTTCAGCGGGTACAATTTGGAAGAATCTGTCCCCACCTGTTTTGCTGCCTCCTATCATGTATTTGTACACATAAATAAAATCCTACCGTTAGCCAACCAACCTATTCTTCAAAAAGGAGTATAATTCCACTTTGAACAGCTCAGAAATAAACAGAGACTTTCACAGATTGCTTTTAGAAAAACTTTTTTTTTTTTTTTTTTCCTGGTCTATTGAAACACCTAGATGAGGTGTCTCATTTGGAGATGTAAACCAGTTTTTCTCCTTCACTTGCAAATACCTTTCTGTTCAGTCAGACAGAACCTTCTCTTAAAACATTTTACTTCTTAATAAATATCTGTTACAAGATAAAACTGGGGTGTAATTCCCCGATAGTATTTCTTTAGTCTTCTGAAGAATTATATCCAGTGCCTACTGCCTGCTGTAAAATCAGCAGAGGCTATACTAGATAGCATATAACATAAATACCTATATTAATACCTATATAAGTAATTATTTAGCAATGCACTCAATCATCTCAGTCATAATGTCTTTGGATAATCAAAAGTTATATTTTTTCCTGTTTTGTAGGTTCCTTCTTCCTGCAGTTCAGACAAGTCCAAAAATCTTGGTTGGTCCATATCACATAACAGGACGCATATGCTGATCCTCTTTGCCTATTTAACTGTTGACTTTGCTAGGTAGTTTTTCTAAATATATGACGAGGCATAAGTTGCAGCAATCCAGCTGTGTAAACTGAGTATACATTTAATGAAGAGCTTGTTATTCTACTTCTTATTTCACATGTCAGCAAACAAAATGAACTCATACTTCACCTTTCTTTCTCACATTTGAGCAACATATGCAAAAAAAAAAAAAAATAGCATTTCAGTGGCTAAGACAAACATCTATGTCAAAATGTACAAGATATATGCTTTATGTAGGAAATGGTGAAAGATAGTACATAAAATCTTGAAAGCAAAAGAATAGGTAAAAATAAAAATAAAAATAAAAATAAAAATAAAAATAAAAATAAAAATAAAAATAAAAATAAAAATAAAAATAAAAAAGGTTGCAATATGAAGAAAAAAATTGTTCTGGTACTAACTGAAATGAAAACATTTTACTAGTCTGTTGCTAACTATAGAAGGCCTTTTCACTAAAGAGATGAACCTCTGATTATAAATGTCTTTATTTCAGTCTGATAACAAAAAATCTGGACAAAAAAAAAAAAAAAAACCTGTGGATATTGATGATAATGTGAATGCTTCTGCTTTCAAAAATAGAGAAAACATTTTCCAAATAGATACAGGTAAACTCAGATATGCAAATTTAGTTGGAAGTAACTGATTTTGCAGAAGCTCATGTTGAACAGAGTTATTCTATAGGTATCTGAGACCTCCTTAACTATTCCAAATGTAATAGAAATACAAGTTTAAGATGGTTCCAGGTGCATGGTTCTGTTTTCAGCCATGATCAACTGATTAGTCATCATCATCTGTTGCAAGCCAGCTGTCAGCTTACAGGGAGATCATTGAAGTCAGTTTGGCTGAGCAAACAGAGTTATTTCTGAACTGAATGTCAATTGGTTTCCAAAGCAGAAGAAGCAATAGAGGTGGTGATGTCAGTTAGCTGTAATCAAGATCTACAGGCAAGCATTATTTTGCTGCTCTAAATCATATTAAACTATAGCTTTGATTAACAATGAAACAATTTCTGTTCTACAGGTTCAAGCTTCTGCTTGGATATTAGGATTAAATTGTGTGTCATTGATAGATTAGAAAATTTGGGTTCAAAAACCCAGAGCGAACAGCTTTGTTTAGAGCTTTTTTTTTCTCCCTCATATTTTAGAATGTTAACACTATCGTATTAATGAGTTCATTTTTCACTTTTACGGAAGAGAAAAAAAATGCATTCTTGGGTTAAATTCAGCCATTCCTTAAATTTTCCAGTAGTCCTTAAGCAGTGGCTGAGAGGGCTAAAATATTTCTGTTTAGGACTATACTAGCAGCAATAAGTGTATAGGAGCTATGGTACACATGTTCTGTAAATTTTGATTTATTTTGATACATGAGTCTATATATCCAATTCATGGATGGCAACTCTGCTTTCAGGAAAAACTGTGTACAGAGGAAATGCAGTATGTTGCTTGAATAATTGATTGCTGGATCGAACAGATTCATAGCTGTGATTTTCCAAAAAGCTGCAATTTGTCTGGTTGGTTATTCGTTTCTCTGCTGTATGTTTGCAAAGCCAGGTAAAGCTAGAAAGTTCTCTACCTTGACAAAGGATATATTCAGGGATCTTCCACACACTTTCCCATCATGGGTAGCCATGAGCAAGACTGAAAGAAATGCAAGAGTAGCAGAGATTAGGAAACAGCAAACTGAGTTTGAATCAAAGTAGTGCATAAAAAATGTATTTAAGGATGAATTTAAGCTTGAATGAATGGCATGAATGGAATGAATTTAACCCGGATGAATGGCAAAGCCCAAAAGATAGTGATCAGACTATTTTCAGTGCTGGACAGATATAGGACAAGAGGCAGTGACCATAAACTGAAACACAACACATTACATTTTTAATATGAGGAAAACTTCTTGACAGTCAGGGTGACTGAGCACTGGAACAGGTTACCCAGAGGGGCTGTGGAGTCTCCTTCTCTGGAGATACTCAAAAACCTTGTAGATGCAATCCTGTGCAAGGTACTCCAGGTGACCTTGGTTGAGCAGGGCGGTTGCTGGGATCTCCAGAGGTCCCTTCCAACCTCAACCATTCTGTGATGCTGTAATTCTGTGGAAGTCATATATACAAATATATATGTGTATGCACATGTATCCACATATACATATAAAACTTGATAATTTTTTGTGTAGTCCATGATTTTTCGACCTGTTGATCTGATGGTGGTACTATTCTCATGTGAAGTGAAAATTTCTATGCCAATGAAAAATAAGTTAAATGATTGAATTTATTAGTTTTACTTCTCATGGAGATGCACTTCCCCCTTTATCTTTCTAAAATAATGTATCATTATGCCTATTTTTCTTTAGAGTTGTTCTCTAACATTTCAAGAGTAAAATGTGGTGAGGGAATAGTTTAATATTAAACAGGAGCTATTATAAAGAAATTAATATTAACCCTCTCCTGTATTGAGATCAAGAACCACATCATCAACAGCATTTATCAGTCAGACTTGATTTAATAGAATATACAAACAGTGTAATAATTGCTATACATACTTCTTAAAAAGGGGGAGGGGAGGGGAGAGTGAGAGAGTGAGAGAGTGAGAGAGAGTTTTAACATTATTCATTTAGATTAAACAACCAAACAACCATCTGGCTGTCTTCTTAATCACTTGACCTAATTGCAAGGTGGTCATTTAGCACATACTTCAAAGTGATATTCAGGTAGATGAAACTACCATGAAAAGCATCTTCAGAAACTAAAATTAAATTAAAATTAAACCATTAAAGAGCTGAAGTGCCTCTGGGATTTATATGGAGTCCCTTGTTAAAATTTCACAAGCCAAATCAAGGTATGATTTTAGTTAATTTTTGTGCTTCTGATGAAGCTTATTTGTTTTCTGGCCACTGCTAAATCACTCCTGCAGGGACTAGGCAGACAGGCTATCAAGAGCAAGTACTTTTCGGTAGAATATTGCTGTATATAGACACAGGCAAGATGCTTTTCTTTGGGGACTAGTGTAACAAGAAGTGCTGTGTAGATTTCTAAATGTCCTTATAGCAACAAGTAAAAGGACTTGAGAAGTTCTTTGTGTAGCTCCAGTAATAGCACCTACAAAGTGAATCCTGGAACAATGTGATTGAGTAAATGCAATGAGCAATGGGAAACACTCACCGGAGGTGTTTCTTTCTCTGTCCTGATGTCCTCCAAGAAGCCTGTAAGAAGCCATCTTTTAGAATAAGAATTGAGTAGGCCTCTCTGCCCACCAATTTTGTCCTATGGAGGATGTGCTAACAAGATGGTAGCGTTCCCTGTCATGAAGCTATGCTAAAACAAAGGCTTAAATGTCAAATAACAGTTTATCAATTTAGAAAAGATCACTTAGTTGTTTAGCACAAGAGGGAGATATTTCATTTTCATATCAAACAGTAGCAAACCTTTTTAAATATCAGTAAAATGAAATTTAAGGATGAAAGTAATGTCAATTGATTTCTATTCTAGTTTGATTCTTTTTTTCCTCTTAAAGGATGATTAAGTAGGGTTGACATTAATTTATGTAGCATCTGGATGTCACAAATCTGCATTTTTTAATTTAAAAATTAAGTTTGTATGAACATATTTCTCCTATAATAAGCAAAAAACAACAATGAAAAAAGGAATAGCAATTGCCATCCAGAGTGGGTGTTATCCTTCACTGCTCTCTATCTTGCTATAGTCAGCAAAACTTATTTCTGAGAAAGGCATAAGAAAATTTATGACGGAAAGTTATGGCTCAACTCAGGGACCAACTTTTTTAGTTATCATGAGTTATCTATGGAAATGTTCATGAAGCCATATCACAAATCTCAGCAGTTTACTTCACCATCGAATTTCTGGGTTTCATGAAATATTGTGGCAGAAAGCTCCACAAAATTATTGTGTTCCTCAAACATACTTTTATTGTTTTTAATTTATTTCAGAACAATAAAGGTATACTTTTAATTGAAAGGATATATTTTTATTATTCTAGGATAGCAGGATACCATGTATATTCTTGAAAGAGTATGATTATGTCTATTTTCTGGTCCCATTTCTAGTCAAATTATTCACAGCCATCTTATTCTTTATATATATATAATGTCTGTGCATTTGTGTGTATATAATATGTGAAAGTATATATATACATGAGTGTCCTTATCATGCTTCTGATACAGGCTTCTCATTTTCTTTTTATTACTTGATAGATATTTATTTTAAGTAGTAGGCCTGTAAAAGAGAAATGCATTTCAAATGAGGATATGCTACTATTTTCCATGATTTACATTATATTTCTAAGATTGTAATGTACTCAGTTTTTATTTATTCTTCATTTCAGAAGAAATTTTTCATTATCATTTCTTCATTAATCCCTCTATGGTTGGTTTCTAGCACAGCACAATGAGAACTTTATTTTTTTCTGGGTAATCTAAAGAGGCACAGTGCTCATTCTTCTGATGTATTTCAAATTCAATATGCTATTATCTCTTTTCTTTATATCATCTCTTCACTGGACACCTTCTTGCATTTACCAACAGTAAAGTTCATTTGCTATTATTCTTCACACTTCTCTAGCATTAGTGGATCCAGTGATGTTCCCCATAGCCTTGTGTTGGCATATCAGCCAATTTTCATTAGAGAATCCAATTTCTTGGTAACTGATGGTTGCAGTCAATTATTGCACGTAAGTGTTTTTATATCACATGTGCATTTTTGGGGGGTCTTACATATCTGTGGAAGAACTCCAGTCTCAGCTATAGCATTATAGGACTGTGAGTAAGCTCAAGGACTCAATAACGTTTACTTTAGCTCATGGCTTTTTGTTCTATATTTTACTAGATGATTTAGAAACCAGAGTTATTTCCTTCTATTTGAAATAAACATATAGTACAGAACAAAGAATGATGTTGGAATGGTAAAATGGAATTCCTCCCACCTTTTATCTGTCCTGCCAAAGATAAGTGTCATGCTTGTTTTTATCCTTCACACTGGACTTGGGGATCAATAACAAAGCAAGTTCATAAGTTGGGATACTATTGCCAAAAGAAGGATATTTCAGGTGTCATCTATGTAATTGGAACCATTTTTTTGTTCTTTTTGTATACACTCACATAAACAGACACAAACACACACACATATATATATTTGTTAAGGAAATATATATATAGAAAGGAAATATTTCTTAACAGTGAGGGTGATAGAGCACTGGAAGACGTTGCCAGGAGAGGTTGTGGAGTCTCCTTCTCTGCAGATTTTCAAAACCCACTTAGATGCAATCCTGTGCCACATGCCCTGGGTGTCCTTGCTGGAACAGGGCGGGTTGGACTAGATGATCTCTAAAGGTCCCTTCCAACCTTAAAGTTTCTAGGATTCTAAATATTAGAATAGTCAGTATTTAATGGATACTCTAGAAAATGCAACTGGAGGCCATAAGATTCTATCTTATCTAGGTTCCCATTTTATCAGTTATAGTTTAGACTTACTGTATAACAAAAGATGCCCATCAATTCTCTGTGTGCTGGAATAAGTGTAAAGTATGAGATGAGTCATTTCTATTTGGACAATGTATCAGCCTTGAAACAAAGGTATGAGTCTTCTCATTCTATATTGCATATCAGTACCAGAAATACGAGACAATTGTTACTAAGGTGATTTTACTACTCTGCTCCACTTTTCTGAATATTTCCTGCTTTTTTCTTTCTTTCTTTTTTTTTTTTTTTTCCTATGTTATTAAGTGATCTATTATGGACTATGGTGCTTGTAAAAGATAATGAATGGTACATAACAATTATGCAGCCATGTAAAGTATATTTCAAGTATGTCTATCACTTAAGAAAAAAATTCTTGGTAGCTTAATGCAGTGGAAGCTTTTTTTATCTTCTCTTTAGGCAGGCCCAAATAATAAGATGTATATTTTTACTTAATGTCCAGAATAATGCATCTTTGTCCATTTTTTAAAACAAAAACCAATACAAAAAAGAACCCAAGTACATTGGGGTTTCAACATGGCAAGGCAGCTGCTGTTTTCAATCTGTGCAAAATGTATTGAAATTGATTATGTCTAGGTAGGCACGGAGCAAGCTTGACTTAGATCCACTAAAATCAAACAGATTTCTGTGGATATCTGTGGACTTGGTAGCAGTAACAAAGATCAGACAAATTAGTATTTTCTCATTCTAATTTGGATAGGGTTCTTCAGGGATAGGGTGTAGATAGGGTTCTTCAACAACATGTAGCTTGGCTAGCACTGCTGACACCTTTGGGACCCGTGACTGGAGCATGCATGAACTGATTTTAGTCCTACATACCAACTGAAACCTTTTAAAATATTTCATGATATTAATTCTCAGACTGTTGTCCCACAGTTGAGGATTTTGGTAGCCCTTTATCACAGAAGCCTTATAGAGAACGTCAAAGTCTTGAAAAATAGGAGAATATAAAACTGAAGAACTTAACTTCTGTAAAGTGTTTCATGTTTCTGTACATGTTTCTGTAAAGTATTGTACTAAAACATATTTTCTAATATATTTTTTTAATTTAATCTAGGTGTAATCCTTTTAATTATCCCTCCCTGTGGACACTTTCGTCCTATTCTTTTTGTCTTCATGGCTGAAACAAACAGAATTCTCATGTATTTTTCTTCTTTCACTGGGGTTCAGTAATACACTTTCTTTTAGAGAAAGACTATTACATTTAAAACACACATTTCCTTCCCTGGGTGTTTTATGCAGAAAAGCTGAGCCTGCAGGATATGAACCAGATGGAGGAAAAAAGTTTAGTAAGCTGTTCCTTAACATTCAGTAGATATTCAGACAATTTTTGATGAATTTGCACAGCTATAGGGAACAACATATATTATGATGTAAATGCCATCAATATGACATATGCTTCAAGTTCTGCATATAAATAAATAAAACATATTGAAATGCCTGCTGCTTACCCCAGCTGTTTATTTCTCACAGTGTACAAATGCCAGAGGAAAAAAAAAAAAAAAAATGCTTTCACAGTGTTTTATATTGAGTTTGAGTCATAAAGCAATTAGTAATCTTAAATCAGGATTCCTAGCTGAATTAAGATCAACTCCCTTGAGTGAATTTCTGATTTTTGAGCTGAGAAAGATGCAGGACCTTTTACATCAAAGTGACAGAAAATGATGCCTTTTTTTGAGATTGGCTTTTAGGTGGAAAAAAAATATATATATATATATATATATGATCTTTTAGTGAAATGTTGATAATTCATGGGTGGGTGAATTTAGATATTTGATATCTTGTTGAAATCAGTAGAAAAAACCTCTAGATAACATCCAAGTGCTTGCCATTTATTCCCAAAGTCAGTTTTCTTTGCAAGTGATTCAGTGACCAAAAAGGAGTAATTACAGATATGTACGAGGTAGGAAGTATAAAACTGCCAACCAAGAAAGTCATAATTTGCTAGGAAATATATAGCAATTCACAAAACATACCCATTAAAAGAGTCTTCTGCAGTTAAAACCTGCTGCAGCTGAGGACTAGCATACCCACAATTTGTGGTGCAGCATCTGGTACAGGCAGTAGCCTCCTTTCCATTCCACTTGGATTATGCTGCCAGAGACCAGAGGGAAGGAAATGAGCTGACCTGTGACCAATGGACTGTGGCCATGTGTTCAGTACGTTTAACTGATTGCTTGAAGAGAAGGGTGCTAAAATCATAGAACAGTAGAAAACTCATATATCTGAAAGAAATTGTTTTGCTGCTCTGTGGAATCCAAACCTATTGCATGTTATACAACACTATTGAGTTCTAAAAAGAACTTTATTTTCATAATAATTCAAATAACGAGGTTTGTTTTGGAAAATTGGGAGCCCAGATCTAACTTTCTTTCACAAGTAAAATTCCTCTCATGCAAAAGTAGGCTTCTGTCTGGACTAAAGCATGTAGATCCTAGCTTTTGTGATTTTTAGTAATGTATCTACATTGCACAGAAAACAAATGCACTATATGAACAAAACTTGATATTATTTTCCAAAGCATTAACAGCTTTGCAAACTTTCCTTTTCCACAAATATAGAGTTGATGGTAATTCTACCATTGATTTCACTGGCAGTGGAGCTATTTTAGCATTAGAATGTCTTTGAAAATCCCAACAGATTGTTAATCTTCAAGCTATACTTCTTAGTTTTATGTACTGAAAGACCAGAATAAGTAAATTTATATCTAAGCTGTCTGTATTTGTAACTTTATGGTTTGACTAAGTTTTGGGACATTTGCATCTGTGGAAACTATTAATCATAGCAAATTCCTTGGGAAATTGGCCCTGACAAGTCATGGGACAGAAATAGTATGCCCAAGATGATCTCACTGGCATACTTTACAGTGGCTGCTACTAAAATTTCTATGACAAAGTGGTGGTCTTTTCTGTCTTTTTATGTGTGTTCAGGTGATAGTATTCTCATCATTCAGATAAATGCAGTACAATTGAAGAATTAATCACCTCTTCCCAGGCACATACGTTCAAGAGGTAAGCACTGCTCTTTATATTTCCAAATTTTTTGTTATTAAGTGAAGCTAATACTTCCATTATTAAAAACTTTGGGGGTAAATTAATGCCATTTTAATAATATTCCATGTGTTTCAAAAGTCATTAAGTAGAGCAGCTAAAATCTCACTCTACAAACATGTTCTAATTTTCTTTATTCTTTTTAATATTAGAATTGGATTCTTGCCAGCTTTTTTTTTTTTTTTTTTTTATTATTCATTATTCATAGCCATACTTTCACTTGACCTCAAAGAGAAACATTCTCTGTAGGCCTAAGCAAGAAATAATTAATTTTCATAAAACTTGTCATTCGTCTTTAGGTCTCTGGCATGGATGTTAATCTAGGCAATAGCCTAGTTAGCATGTGGAATGAACATCTAGTGCTTGATTTAGAAGACAAGATTGGGAGAGGTAATTTTTATTTTTATGTTATTATTTAGTAGAATCAGAATTTGCACAGTGAAAATTGAATCTTATCTTGTGTTGAAAGGACTTTTTTCTCCAGATCAGTTTCTTATTTTTCTGTCATTGATGCCTTCCAGCAAAAGTGCACTTAAGAAACAGATTAAAAAACCTCATTCTTCTGTTTTGAAGCATGATGACTATAAACTTCAACCACAACAATTTTAGGGAAAGCTTTGTTCTCACTACTTAATTTTTTGCAGACTTTGAGCTCCATATAAATGTCCTGTCTCACTGTACAGAAACTTGAGGCTTTGCTGAATTCCAATGGAGGAGACAGTATTTTGTCCAGAGACTGAGTTAATGCCTAATTCCTTTGGGGCTGGCTATTTACAAGAAAAGTTTGAAATAGGCTAATTCCTTTTACCAGTAACCTCGTCCAACTTTGTAGTTAGCTGTATTTTAAGATGGGGTAGATTAAGTGGAACATAGGTCCCTTCTAACCTAAATTATTCTGCAATTTTGAGTACAAAGTGCATGAATTGGATTTATTAGCATTACTGTTACCCAAGTAATCAACAACAGTTTTCCACTCCCCATGTAAATACATTAAAAACAACAAAATAAACTTTGAAAATATCAGAAAATCACAGAAAAGTTGAGGCTGAAAATGGCATCTGGAGATCTGCTAATCCAGCATCTCTCCTCAAAGCAGGGTCAGTGACAGCAAGTTGCTCAGATTGATATGGAGATTATATTTAAATACCTTTAAGGACGGAGACTCCTCAGCCTTCCCGGGCAGCCTGTTCCATTATTCAACTGTTCTTACTGTAAAGACGTGTGGGATATTTTTTTTGTATGTGTGTTCATGTGGAGTTTCCTGTCCTTTAGTTTGTGCCCATTGCCTCTTGTTCCTGGGTACCGTTGTGAAGAGTCTGACTGCCTTTTTTACACTCACAAAAATGTATAAATTTTGATAAGACTTCTCCACCAAACCTTCTCTTTCCCAGACTGAATGTTCCCAGCTGTCTCAGCCACTCAATCTGCGAGAGGTGTCTCAATTCCTTTAACAATCTCTGTGGCCCTTCGCTGAACCTGAACTTTTTACAGTGGATTGCTGTCTTTGGTGCTGGAGAGCCCAACATTAAAAAACAAACAAACAAAACAGTCAAGATGGGACCTAGTCAGGACTGAGCAGAGGGGAAGGATCCTTTTATCTGCTGTCGGTCTCTTTCTAATGCAGCTCAGGAGACCATTTGCCTTCTTTGCTACAAGGACACCTTGCTGGCTCATGATCAATTTATTGTCCGCCAGTCCTCTTAGGTCCTTCTCCACAGAGCTGCTTTCCAGCCTTCCAGCCTGTTGTGGTTCAAGGGGTTATTTCCTCCTGTCTAGGGTGCTCTCCTTCCCTCCACTTCACTTCCCTTTGTTGAATTTTCTAAGTTTCCTCTCTGTTTAGCTCTCCAGCATCTACTTCCAGTTTAGTATCACCTGTAGACTTACTGAGGATATACTCAGTCCATCATCCATGTGACTAAAGAAGAGGTTAGACGGTGTTGACCCCAACAATGACCCCTGAGGTACACCATGAGTGACTGACCTTCACAGGGCCTCATGCCTTTGATTACGACTCTCTGCATTGGCCAGGCAGTTTTTAGTCTATTTCATTGACCACTTAACTAGCTCATGCTTCCACAGCTTGCTTATGAGATTCTTATGAGAGACATTGTCATTACTAAGGTCAATGTCAACAACACTCACTGTTCTCCTCTCATCCACTTAGCCTATCCTCTTATCATAGAGGGCTTAAGCATGATTTCCCCTTCCTAAATATGTGCTGGCTCCGCCCCAATCACCTTCTTGTCCTTCAGGTGTCTGGAAACTGCTTCCAGGATTGTTTGCACCATCATCTTCTCTGAAATTGTGTAATTCTCTGTATCCTCATTCTTGAAAATAGAAGATTGCACAGTTTCTTTACAGGAAAAGGGAAATTCTGCTTATTTTATATTAAGTTGTCAATAATAAGACATATTTGGAGGGTGAAGATTCGATTTCCCTGAAAATAAAGGATGAAAGAGCGACATTCCAATCTGAATCTCAAGTATACTGTCTGCTCTAAGATTTCTTTATGCAGAATCTAACATAAAATAGAGTTTTACAGCCAGCTCTCCATTCAAACTTACAAAGTCTTGTTCTGCCACAAAGGTAAGAGAGCAAGAGTCAGAGATTGCTCATTTTGGCAGCAGTGCAGATTTATGCAAGAATAGCCAGTAGTCATAGACTAATTTCAGGCTATTTACTGATGATATTTAGTACCAGAAGCTCAGAGGAGCTCTTATGACTTTTTTATTTCACAAATGATGATTGAAAAAAAAAATGTATTTATTTCTCACAAAAGCAATTTATATATGGTTGATGTCAATTATATTCAACTACAAAGAGGATAATTCTTCTGAGTTTCTACTGCTTGGGATTACTTAGGAGCTAGATATACCAAATGCAGGATCCAAGCCATCCTGAGGTCCATATTTGTATTAAGAGATTATCATTCATGCACTTTTCTTCTTGCCTTTTTGATATTATGGGTTCCAATTTATATTCATCTCAGCCTAGAAGTAAACTTTTACAGCTCTAAACCCCAGGGTGGAATCTGTCAGTATGTCTCTTGAAAGAGTGAAAAGACATGGGGTATATTGGTATCTCAAATGAGACACATCAAGTTCTCCTAGCTACTTATAAAGATTTTCAAGTTTCCTATACCTGTTTTACAAGCACCTACCATGTATTCTGTGTATAGGAAGTGTCAATCAATGACAATATTTTAAATCTTTACTGCAGTGTGGAAAATGTTGGAGAAACAGAAATCCAAAACTAGGTATTTCAAGAGAAAATAATAAAATGCTAGCCTTATTTAGAGAAGAATCAGCAACACAGGATGTTTTTCTTTTAGAAATCTTTGACAAATGCCTTGTAACCATAGAAATGATTTCTGAGACAGCAGGAGTAGCTAAAATAGATTAAATTAATGTGCTAGGCTCACTTTCTCACAGCATGTTTCACTTTAATTGATTACACTACAGGCAAACTTAAATTACTAATATCAGTGCAGATAGAAGAAAATGAATATTTAATAAAATCCCTTTGTGCGGTTGTAATAAATTAATCTATTTGAATAAGTTATAATTTGTGATAGGCATTTAAAGATTTTTTTTTCTACCTGCATCCCTTTGTTTAGGAAGTTGAAAGTATAAAAAGCATGAAAAGAGAAAATAAATTAGCAACAATTATGCATCATATTCATTATGTGTTTTTAAGAATTCAATAACATATTTGATTTGAAACTTAGATATTCTTTTACTAGTACTTTAAGCTTTAAGGTTTTGAAACTGCAAAAGCTCTTTAAATGGATTGATTTTAGAAGAAACATATGCCCAAATCAAAATCCTTTTGATGTCAACTCTAAAATGGGGCAGAATTAGTCGATAAAAATCTGTAATTATGATTAATACCTATAGCTGGGTACCAAACTATTGTTCTTTGTTCTATATAAGCTTTTATTGCAGGTAGCCTTAATAGAATAAATACATAAGTTTCCAATGCTATAATTAGAATTAGAATAATCAATAAAGGAAACAATTTTGACAGGATAGATCAAGTGTCCAATCAGGAAAGGAAAATTGGAACATGATACAAGAAAATCTGAGTGGCTATTAAATGTAAAAAAGCATTCGGCAATGGGGTTATTACTGGGAACATAGAGCAAAGAAAGCAGCATCACACTAGCAGAAATTCAGGATGATTGTTACTATCCGGAAGCCGTCGTTCTTATATTTTACTTTGCTTTAAAGATGTACTTAAATTTTGTAGGATGCCTTGTTATTGCTCTTTGAGGAAGATGATAGACTTGTCATAAGCTCCCATTGACTTTGATGGAGCTATGTTTTAACTTAGTAAATCCTGTGTGTGCAGGAGTCTCAGAGAAATCTATCAGTTTATGTCTTTACAATCTGTACACAGAGGCTTCACTACAGCTTAATTGTCAGATCTTTATTTCATGACATTCATCTAAGTCATGACTCATCATCAATTTACTTTTTTTTTTTCTCTTACAGTTTTTAAGAGAGATTGTTCTCTGCTTGATTTGTCAGTGTAATACTCAGTGAGCTTTGCAAATCAGAGAGAGGACCAATCAGGGAAACGAGATGTGTTTTACTGTGCTCTTTGAGTTTCTAAAATTTCTGCCAGTGTATCACTTCCCTACTTCGATGTGTCCAGACTCTTTTAGTGAATATAAAGCAAATTTATTCATAACTTCACTGTTTTCACATAATTAAGTATTTCCAGAAAGGGCTTTTACTAAAAGCTGCCTACTGAAAAAGTGTTAAATTGACATCTAGGTGATTAAGTAAACCACACCTGTAAGAGCTATCACAATTTTGCCAGATTTACCACTTATGTCGGTCCATATTTACTTGACTTATCATCAATGACATCTTATCACCAACTTAATTTTCTAGTTTACATAGCTCAACATCTCTTTTATAATGCTTAAGTTATTATGAACATTTTTTTCATTAAAAGCATTTTTAGCTCATTTTTTCCAGCTTCTCCATTTTTTAAAAAAGTGAAACAATTATTATTGCTCTGTAGATAATTATTTCTTGCTTTATGTAACTTATTGTGCTTTTATATATATATATATAAACTTGTATACCCTGTAAAACTGAATAGTTTAAAAAAAATCATCCCTATGAAAGAGACTGCATACACACATATGCGCTATGCACTGTCCTATCAAAAAGTAATCTAGCCATACTGAGATTAAGACGCCGAGAACAGCTTTCCCCTTCCTACCCTGGCTATGCCCAACACGCATTCTGGGGCAAAAAGCAGGCAATTTGCAAGGCAGTCAGGCTAAGAGAAATGACTTGCCTGATCTGAGAGTATATCCTAGTGTGTGCAGTCAATTAGTTGGAATGCAGCCATAGAGACTGAAGAGAAATTGTATCTCTTTTATGAAGGGCTTCAAACATATGATTGAAGAGTTTACTACATTATTTTTAAGAGAGCCATTTTTAAGTAATGTATCCTTTGAGGTCAATAGCAAGGGATGGTGTCTCAGAAAAGTTGATATTAACTGAAGACTTAATTGAAGACTGAAGAATTGAAGAGAATGATATGAGTTGAAGACTTTATACTGCACTTCAATAAAAGGCTTAATATACTGATATAACAGAAAAGCAGAATTTATTAAGCAAAATAATGAAAATAGCTCTTTAAAATTACCATGAAACTGTAAAATATGTCAGGTAATATCAGAGACATATATTGTAGTAATTCTGTGATAGGAAGAGGAAATGCTATTGAAGTCACTACAACCATAGAAATGTACAGAAAGAACACAAATAATTTTGGAAAGTATATGCTTCTTATGAGATGCTGAAAAAAATGATTGTTTGACCACAGAGATGTTGCTTTTCTTAGATTCAATAGATTACATGTCAATGGGGCCATTCATATTTTTAAAATTCCACATTAAATACTTTGTTGAGTCAACACCTTAGATTTCAAAGAGGATGTCCAGTCTTTTTGGGGAGAGTTACCTGAAAATATTTGAATTCAGCTTGAAATTTTCTATGCTGGTAAAAGTGGTACTAAAAAAAAAAAAATGAACAATCAATAACATAACCACTTAAAAGTCACAATATGTAAAGAGGCAATAAAAATATTGGTATCAATCTCAAGAAAAGCTAGATTATGAAATTCAGGTAAGAAATGAAACAATATTAACCTTATGAGACTTTACATGAACAGGGAAACGGACAAAAAAAATACAATAATTGGTGCTGAAAACAATTTCTTTTCCTCTTTATAGGAGTAATTTATGTGGCTGGGAAAGGCAGATGCCTGTGTGTTGGTGCATACAGGATAAGAATGTGGAATAAATCATATGTGCTCCTCACTTCATTGGAACCAATATATCCAGTGGATATTCTTTCAATCTCTAAGCAACATTATCAGCAAAAATCTAACTGAATTCTTCTTGCAGTAGCTTTGAAAAAATCACAGTTACAGAGGAAGGAGCATGTTACATGGATTCCCTTGTGAGCAACCACCAAGAAGCAAATGGATGAAACATGCATAGAGGCAAATCAGGAAGAATACAGCCAGATTGTAGCAAAAGCAATGTAAATTGAAAGTGGTACATGTGTAGAATAGCTACTGCTGTCTATTTTTCTGATGAACACAGGAAAAAAATGTGCTACTTGATGCTGAAAAAAAAATATACTCTCCTTTGTAGTCCTTACTCAAGTTAAGAAATGAGTTTTGAAGCTTATGGGAAAAATATCCAAGCCTTTTGTTTGTTTGTTTCTGTTTTTATTTCAGCAAATAAAACTCTGGCAAACTTAATCAATGAATTGGCCATTGTTTATCCTAAAAATTGCAGTGGAAGTGCCATAGATGAAGGAAAAGAGGTGCTATCGTACAATTGCTCAAACTCAAAGGAGGAAAAAAAAAAGAGTTCTTACACCTTTACCTCTTTGTTATTTCAAGCAATGACAACATTGTGCACATAGTCTATAGAAATGGCCTAATTTGGAAAGTCAAGAGTTGCTCAGGGGCATTGGACAAAATTGTGGGTTTGACCCCACATAAGTAAAACAGAGAGTAGGCATTAAATTCTCTATCATAATGATTCTGTTTATTTGCACTTTTTAAGTCTATTTCTTTCCTGTTATTCTTTACTGTAACTGTTATCGGTACCTAGCATAAAAGGCCAGATTTGTATACCTGTGAGATAGAACAGCTTTAAGCAAAATGTCCCCTTCAAAGATTTGAAGTACAAATGAAATATGCTGTCATTTAGAGAGGTGAAAGGGTTAATGAGTCAACCAGTGAGTTGAGTAGCAGTACTGAGATTCTTCTGGATTTAGGCATGCCTGTTGTATTTATTTAAAATTATTATTTTTTTTAATTAAATTAGAAGTCCTACGGGTAATAAAGTTACATGCAGAGAAGAACCCTGTAGTAGAAATTTAATTCACTCCTATTATCTAAATAAGTTGAATAATTTAGAAATTTGTATCTCCATGAGATTGCAAAGGAGGTTAGTTATAAGGCAGAAACTGAGGAAAATAGAGATTAATGTATTCCCTGAAAATCAAATTATATTTTATACAAAAAAGTTGGTGGAGATGAGAGGCTTTCTTCTGTCCTTCTGATCATTGCTGTGCTATCAATTTATAACTAGCCATTCTTCTAAGGGATTTTTTTTGTAGCTGATTCTAAATGCATTCTATATGTATCTAAATTTATTTGGATCACATATACAAACAAAATATTAAAAAGAGGGTAAACCAATAGGAAAAGTCTATGTAACAAAGAAAAGCCAGGATCTTAAAGTGAAGATGACAAACTTAAGTGAGAGGTAGTCAAACTATAAATGTACTGAGATTCACTGATTTCAGTCTCAAGGGATAAGCCAGCCCATTTCTTGAGGTAGCAGGAACAATCTGGATTCAAATGCTCAATCTTTAGCTTACATAAAAATTGTACTTTTCATTACACCTTGAACTTCTCTTTTGTATTAATAGAAAAAGTGGAATAGCACTGTAATAAAGCAGTGCATTCCTGGCAACCTGAGTGGGGGAAAATTGCAACTGTTCCTATAACGATGTAAACAGAGTTGTATGATTTCTCATTTTACATTTATTTGCAGGGATGGTGTGGGGGGTTTCTGTCACCTGATAAAATGTGAGATGCTAGAATTTGTCATTGTTAATGACTGTAGTCAGATCCTAGCTGTGTTTAGATGTGTATTGGGAAGACAGGGTTCATAACCTTATTATGTCACTCATTGACCTGATGTTTCAAAAAGTGCTAGGAAAACACAGAGTTCTCTTATTAGGTGCTGAGCACATTATTGTCTTGGATGACCTTTTGTAGCATTGAAGATGGTGAAAACAGACTGTCACAGTTTCTTTTGTTAGAAGTTCTGTGATGTTGAAACAATATTTATGCACAGTTGGAAATGGAAAAGTTCATAATATATATCACATGAAAATTAAGAAAAAAAATCGTAGGAATTTCAACAAATTGAAACATAGATATATATATATTTTTCTGCCATCCGCGGGCAATATGTTTTGTTTCAGTGAAGATAGTTTATTTTAGATTAAGAAAAGTCAATCAAAAGAATAAACATTTCCATAAATATAAAGTGAACATATTTCCACTAAAATCGAGCCCAATCAGAGTTAAAAGCCATAAACTCAGTCTATATGCTTCTGTCTGATATGTCACTTTTTTTCTGATGACAAAAGGGAACAACAAGCTTGCAGAATGTATTTCTGCAGATAGTTACTGAAAAGCTAACTTTCAGGACCATAGAATCATTATGGAAAAGATCTTCACGATCATCAAGTCCAACCATAAACTCTTCAACACCATGCCTGCTAAACCATGTCCCTAAGTGCCTCATCTACATGTTTCTTGAACACTGCCAGGGTTGGTGACTCTGCCACTTCCCTTGGCAGCCTGTTCCAATACTTCACTACTCTTGCCATGTAGAAATTCTTCCTAATGTCTAAGGTGAACCTCCCTGGCACAGCTTGAGGCCATTTCCCCTTATCTGTAGTTATTCTGGAGAAGAGGTCGATCCCATCTCACTACATCTTCCTTTCAGGTAGTTGTAGAGAGCAAGGAGGTCTCTCCTGAGCCTCCTCTTCACACTAAATAACCCCAGCTACCTCATCTGCTCCTTGTAAGGTCTGTGCTCCAGCCCCTTCACCAGCTTCATTGCCCTTCTTTGGACACGCTCCTCAATGTCCTTCCTGTAGTGAGGGGCTCTAAACAGAACACAGTATTTGAGGTGCAGCTCCTCAGCAATCAGGGGACAATCGCTTCCCTGGTCCTGCTGGCTACACCTTTCCTGACACAAGCCAGGAGGCCATTGACCTTCTTGGCTGCCTGGGCACACTGCTGGCTCATGTTCATTTGGCTGTTGACCAACACCCTGTGCTCCTTTTCTGCTACGAAGCTCTCCAGCCGCTCTGCCCCAAGCCTGCAGCACAGCATGGGGTTGTTGTGATTGAGGTGCAGGACCAGGTACTTAGCCTTGTTGAACCTCATACAGTTGGCCTCAGCCCGTTGATCCAGCCTGTCCAGATTCATCTGTAGAGCTTTCCTATCCTCAAGCAGATCTACTCTTCCTCCCAGGTTGGTGTCACCTGCAAATTTTCTGAGAGTGCACTCAATCCCCTCGTCCAGATTGACCGTAAAGATATTAACGAGGACTGGCTCCAACACCAACCCCTGGGTAAAACCACTCATGAGTGGTTGCCAGCTGGATTTAACTGCATTTTACCACCACTCTCTGGGCCTGGCCATCCAGCCAGTTTTTCACACAGCAAAGAGTACACCCATCTAAGCCATGAACTGCCAGCTTCTCCAGGAGAAGGTAGTAGGACAGTGTGTCAAAATCCTTACTGAAGTCTAAGTATACCACATTCACAGCCTTTTCCTCATCCACTAGGTGGGTCACCCAGTCATAGAAGATCAGGTTGGCGAGGCAGGACCTGCCTTTTATGAACCCATGTTGGCTGGGCCTGATCCTCCACACGTGCTGTGTGATCACCCTCAAGAGAATCTGCTCCATAACTTTCTCTGACACTGAGGTCAGGCTGACAGGCCAGTATTTCCAGTTCACTGGATCCTTCATCCGATCTTTCTTGTAGATGAGTGTCACGTTGGCCATTCTCCAGTTGTTTGGGACCTCCCCAGTTGACTAGGATCCCTGAGAGATGAAAGACAGTGGCTTGGCAAGCACTTTCGCCAGCTCCCTCGGGCTCTTAAGGTGTATCCCATCTGGCCCCATAGACTTGTGAGTGTCCAAGAGGATTAGCAGGTCACTGACTCTTTCCTCCTGACTTATGGGATGTTTATTCTTTACTCTAAAGGTGTCTTTCAGTTCTGAGGACCAAGTATCTTGAGGATAACTGATGTGGATGATAAAGATTAAGAAAAAGAAGGCATAAAGTATTTCAGTACCTTTTCTTCATCCTTGGTGACAATGTTCACCATCATGTCCAATACAAGATGGATGGATGGATGGATAAAAAACGTCAAGTCAACTGCTTCCTTTTAAACTATGCAATGAATATTTTTATATCAAGTGTAGTTGCTGTAATTAAAAAAAAAGTTATGCTTTAGCAGATTGATATATCTGCGTGATGATATGAACCTAAGTCTGAGGAACAAATATCCTATCACTTGGAAAAAAAAAAAAAAAAAAAAAATCTGCACTTTACATACCTGTTTCATGCTCGTTTTCATGAAGAGTAAATGAATAATAAAAGAAAAAATGTGTACTTGAGCCAATAAATATTCCTTTTTTCATGGTGAACTATGGAAGGTACAAGCTGTTTCCATGATCTGTAAACTGCCTCTTTCTCTTAGTCACCTTAAGTCTATCACAAAAGTAGTTACCTAAAAGAAAATTATTGATTAATTATAGCCTAAATTTTTGTAAAACTCTATTCATGTCTTTACAAATATCTGCCTGCAAGCAAGAAATATAGAACAGGTACTTTCAAGGCCTTGAAAGAAGAGCAGAGTTTTAATTCAAATATTTATTTTGATGTTTGAAAATTATGAAATAGTTTTCATAATTTTTTTCATAACTTTTCAAATAAATCCACCTTAGCTTATCAGCTAAAAGTATGCAGGCTGGATCAATTTTGCTATCTAAAGTTTTCCCCAGTATGCAAATAAATATAACTTCAACTTCTTTCATGTCAAATTTTGACTTCTCCATATAGTGTTGGCATTAAGAGGGAATGAGATATACTATTTTATATATATTTACTCGTATACAGCTAATTTTCATTTAGTATGCACATATAGACTTTGTTGTATGGTAAATTGCAACTCAAATGGAAAGTATATTTGCTGTATTTCTTCTACTGAGCAGAAGCTCTAAATATAAACAAAACTGCAGCTCCTGTGCTTTCCATTTGTCCTAATTATAAACAGAAGGAATCAAACCTTATATATGAAAAAAAGTTCTAAGGTATTAAAGATCCGTGGCATGAAAAAAGCATCTATTGATTTTTATACTTTAAAAATAATGTTTTTAAAAATTTTTATTTTACTTCCTCTTTTTCTTTCTGTTTTCCTAGTTCAAATAATTGTTCTATAAATTCCGAGGTTTTATTCTTTTGGCACAGATAGTCAAATCCAGTCATACAAAGTAGGATTGGCCAAAATACCAGAATTGCCTTGCCAGGGAAAAAATGCCATCTTGATGTTTAGTTCCATTCTAAAATGGATATTTTATGAAATAGAAAAAAAAAAAAACAGTAAAAGAAATTGTTTTGCACATTTGACATAAGTGAAATTGATAGCAGAAGTGAAATAAAATGACCTAACTAAAATACTCTGAAAGAACCCTGGCACATTTTTTTTTTAATTTCTTGAGTAGAAAATGTAATAAAAATTGAGTCATTCAGAGGAGAAACCTTTCTCATTATGATGCAAGATTATTTGCTAAGGAGAAACATGTCCCTCTCTGCTGTGGCTTAAAAAAAAAAAAAAGAGAAAAGTATGCCTTTACTTTTGGGTATGTGTTTGATGTGTTTGTCCTCTGAGTGAGAGTTTCCTTGGAGCACAATCCTGTTGGGTGCCCCAATCTGCCTGGAGAGCTGGAGTTTGACACCTCGCATCCCTCCAGCAGGTTGGGAAGTACAGCCCATGCGGCTGTGAAAAATGCAGACAGAAAGCTTTTCTGTCCCAGGGAAAAGAAACTAGAAAACTAGACTTTTATCTACATTAGGGGTATGTTTTCAAAGGGATGTGCAGGGATTTAGTTGGAGAACTTCCATTAGCATCACTGGGAGTTGAGAGGCTTTTTTTTTTTTTTCATGCTCTGCTTTGAAATACAGACCTCTTTGTGGTATGGGCAGAGAGGCTGTCATAAAAATATACTTTCACTCTTTTCTCACTCTCTCTTTTCTATTATACTACTCGTTGCTAAACAAACAGGCTTTTGATTGTGACTGGTAAGAAAATTCTAGCTGGTACCTTTGAACTGCATGAAATAACTTCCTACGTTAATTAGGGTCAGAGTATCCTGCTTCTATAACAGTAACTATTAAAATAGGTGCTATAAAGGAGTATCTCCTGAATTTTACGTGCTACAAAAAATCACTAAGAAAGAAAAGACAGTAATTAAAAAAATAGAACAGTGCAAATAGTAGAGATTAAAATATTTTAAACATAATTTCTACCCAGATGAAAGCTCCTTTTATAGTGCAAATATCTCTTAATTAAAAATCAACATTTAATAATCATGCTATATGAAACTGCTCTTACTGATATTAGCCTAGGGATAATTAGCAGTGGCTTAAAAAGGGATTTTTTTTCTCTTAGCCCTGCTAGCAAAAACATAGTGTACTTATACAGAAGGTTAAAATTTTGTTTGCACCCAAATGAGGGTACCAGGTTTCTTTATTTCTGAAAATTATACAGAAGGTCTACAAAAAGTAAAATTTAAAAGAGAAAAAGACTGCCTGGATGAAATTTCTTTCAAGGGATCCTTATGGATCAGTTCACCATTACTTGATAGACAGCTGAAAGTTGGGATATGTCTCCTTTTTTTTCTGGTGAAGGGTGAGCTGAGGAAAGAGGCAGGGACTCGGGTCGCCATCACTGCCTGACATGGGTCAACCCACACAGCTTAATCTTGCAAAAACGTTGTGCTTCACACTGCCAACCAACTGCTTCCATGCTGAAAATCTGGGTGCCAGGACACGACAGGCACTTTGGATAGCTGGCAGAGCCCTGCAATAGCAGCAGGATACAATCATCAAGCAAAGCAATAAAGAAGTAGGATTTTTATATACAAGTTCTGCTCTTATTATGCACTGTGCTCTTCTACATTTCCTAACTACTGCTAATAGATGCCTTTATTCCCCTCCCTATCAAGAGAAGAAGTATTAAGACAGAGAATAAAGCATGCAAGGATGTAACTATAGTTCCTTAGTTAAAACATCACCAGGCAAAATTATATCCTATATATAATAAAAACAATAACAATTAAAAAAAAAAAAAAAAGAGAGAGAGAGAGCTATATAGGGAATTAGAAATGCAGCTGTATTTAGAACAAAACTTTCTCAGATCATGATTTCAGTTCTGTTCTTTAGTGACATGACTGGAGGGACATTTTAAAATGGGAAACTGATCCAGAATGTGCAACAATAAAACAAAAATACTTAGGAGGATGATTCGCATGTAAATACTCTTCCATACATCTCTCTCGTTGAAGGACATCTACTGTGTAATGAGACATGACACAGTGGGGTTTGTTGCATTTTCAAGCATATCCATTCTCTTTTTCTGAATTAACTGATTTTTCATGACCAAAAACAACAACGACAAGAGAGGGAAACCACAAGCAAAACCATAATAAACACTGGCGAGAGTAAATACATCAAAAACTAGAGACAAAAAATATATATATACCCTATGGAAAGTTTTATCATTGACATGTAAGTGTTATAAATCATCTACTGTCACTATTCATGGGATTTTCTTTCAAAATGTATTTTCTGCCATCCAGGCATGCAATTGTAAAGTTGAGGCATTTCATCACATGTCTGGAATTTTCACTTAATAAATTGCAGTGACTAGTTTCAATTAACATTCAATGCAGGCATTTCATCTTATTCCCACCACAGTTTTTATTCTCCTTAAACAAACAATCCTCCCTCCTCTTCCAAAAGCCAAATAACCCCATCAAACATACGTTTGAATGTGGAGTCTTTATTTAAAATAAGACCTGTCAGCATTTTTCACTTTCCAAACCTTACTGAAACATTTTAATTAAAAATTCTAGGGAGAACAGTAAACGTTTGTAAGATTTTCAGATATTATCCTTACGGTTTCACACCAGTGCATTCACATGTCTCAAAACTTTAAAGATACAGATTTCACTTCCAAAGAAAGGACAGTGATTTGCCCTTGCAAAACTAAACCTTAAACCAGCTTCACTCAAAAGAGGACAAGAGCAATTGGACATCAAGCCCCAAAGAAATTAAATTCTGGAAATCTGGTAAATCTTCTTAATATTTCAAGGAAAAATGAAGTCTGAGAATAAAACAAAACAAAGAACGTTTCCATGTAAGTGTTTTCTCCAAAAGACCTAATAACTTTCCTCACATTTAGTTTAAAACTATATTCAAACTCATGGTGTTTTCACTTAGAAACAGATATCAGTCTTTCCCTAATGGAAATTTTCCTAAAATTAAAAATGATGAATTTCAAATTCATCTGTTAATAAAAAAACTGATTATAAGCTTTCGAAGTATTAGCTTCTGCTTCTCTAACTCTTTATTTCTTTATTTCTATTGCATATTTGTGGGTGAGAAATTCTCTAAATATAAATCTGTGCTGGAAAAGTGTTTGATCCAGCTCTCCAGTATTTAGAAAAAACAAGACCTTCACATTGCCATGAATGTGCAGTGTACTGTATGTGACCATTTGCAGGTGGATGTGAAGGATATGAGACAGGTATGGGGAGATTTCACTAAGTCCATGAGGAATACAAAACTGAGTTTTCTCTGGATCTAGAACAATCAAGAGAATAAAGATGGATGGAGAATTGTCATGAATGTGGTCAGATTTTTGTGACATTTATATATGAGACCTCTAATTTTCTTCTCTTTCTGTAAAGTAATCCATCTTATCATATCTATTTGGTAAAAAGAAAAAGAACAAAATCATACAGAGACCCCAAAACCACTGGAGATAGCATTTTAAGTGTTTATAATCTTCTTCTAATCCTGACATCAATAATACAAATTATTTTAATGAACTCATACTACCTTAGAAATGCCAGCTGAAATGCTGTACTGGAATAGGACAGTGATTTCCAGTTCATTATCCATATTTTTATGGAAGCCACTCAGATCTTTCAAAGAATTATCTTGAAAACAGAGTTAGGTAATCACAAAATAAATCCCAAAAGGCAGAGAAATTTTAGTACAGAAAATTTCATTTTACATTTTAAAATTCTTTCTACTGTTTCTTGCATTGGCACAGAATGTACATGGTTCTACATGTGAAAATCAAGGGGAAACTTAAATTATGGTTCCACAACCCCTAAACTTACCTATAAGGTAATAATAAACATAATAAATATTTATCTACTCTGACAAATTCTTTCCATACTGCCATGTGTAATTTCATTACTGCTGCATGTTTTTCGTTTCTGTGTCAAAACCATCTGTATTCTGAAAAACATTATGTTTTTGTGATTCATTGACTTGCAGGTGAGCATAGTCAGGTGCAGTTGGTGCATTTGCAGTGGAAAATAAAAGTTGTTATTTACAGATATTCTTGTGATCCAAGGGATGATGGGCTACAGTGCTTTTTAAAGCAAATTTGCCACCATATGCTAAAAAGCAGAGATTATGGGTGAACCACTTCATTTCTAAATAGCAGTTGCCAGTTTTTGCAGCTCACAAAAGAGCTATTTGCACACATTCCACATCCCCCTGCTTTCTCAAGGGTTATGTTTTCAGATGTGTATTTTCTTCACTGTAGTTATTAGAAGAAAAAATAAAAATAAAAAAAAAAAGGAGGTCAACCATATTTTGACTCAGTTTTCTTTCACTACCAGCAAAGAATATTAAATACCCTACCTCCTTCTAACTTGACCTTTTCACTTTAGTGTGTCTCTGTGGGTCATTCTTGACCATGTGGAAAGTGAAAGTGCATTAGTTGCTGCAGCCAGGATCCTGCTGTGCAGAATCTCCAGTGCACATCAACATTTTCACCTGACTATCCATGTACAATGGAAATTATACCATCTCTCAGCAGGAGGATTCAACAAGAGTACAGGAGCAAAAGCTTTAAGAACATGCACTAGCCTGTCAGGAAATACAAATACTAGATGGCGAGTGTGTTTAGGGTTAATGTGAAGACAAGACTATCATAGAGAGCTCTTTGCTAGTAATTAATATCTGGCATGGCTTGAAGTGCCTGTTTTACCTCTCTTTGTACATCTTCATAATGAGTGATTTGAAAGGACCATAATAATAATAATAATAAAAAATTGTCACCTCTTGTCTGATGTTTTTGTTTTCTGTGACAGAGTTGCCAGCCTGCAACCGAGTTAAAAGGAAAGATTTAGGAATGAGAGTTTCTGTCATCTAACAAGTATTTTGTCTTGATAGTAAAAGTGGTGATGAGATTGGAAGTGTGTACAGGATATTTACGTAACATTTAACAGTTCCTGTGACAGGCAATTACAAAATATCAGTATTGGAACACAATACAGATGTGTAAATGACTAAAGGTCACTCTCTTTGGTTACATGTTCCCATAGATAAATTTTAAAATGTCACATCTATACTCCAATAACTGCATTAGGCTGTTAGGCAACTGAGGAGTGAATGCCTCTGTGATCCCTACTGAGCATATTCATGTCTCTTTCTCCAGAAGAAGATAGTGCTGTTGAAATCTTTTTTATTTGAGAAAAAAAAAAAAAAATCATTATTATCAGAAAACTACGTCCAGGGAATACTCTAATACTCTGTTTCTGTTTGCATTGTAAGTATTTTAGTGTTTTAGTATTAGCACTGATATAACTAATCTAACTGATATAACTGATATAACTAATAATTAGCACTGATATCCTAAAAGAGGATCAGATAAACTTTTTAAATGCACAGAAGAAATTAGAGAAGCATAATATTTTGCAAACTGTTATTTCAAATCAACTTCTAGAGTATTAGAGTTTCATGTATAACTTTAAATTGCTTTCTCCTTTACTCTTTTGCAGCTGGCATGTGTTAGTATGCTGCAGGTTGGTAACTTTAACATCACACAATACACCCAGCTAATGAGATTGCAAGAACATTGTGCTCCTCCATCATTTTCTTATCAGAGCCAGCCAGTCCATTAAAAGCTGTAACCCTGAGAAGTGAACTCCAGTCTTAAACTTTTGCATTCTGGAAATGGTCTTCCCTAGGCTGTTAATAGATAAGATGGATGCAACATATTGTGACAGTTCAAGACACACAGCATCCAAGAACTGTTTTGAAACCAACAACAGACCTATTATCTCCTTTTAGAAAAGATTTTTTATCCAGAGCTATTAGGTGAATTGTGTGCTGTTGCTGGGAATTCTGGGCTCATCTTCAGGGGTTGTATGTATCCTCATAGACATTATGCTCTTGTTTTCTAAGCTTTAATAAGATACCTCTAAGTGAATTTAAAGGTTTTAATTTTTTTTTTCAGTCATATAATAATTTGCAGGTAGTTGGAGCTACTGAATCAGAAGATCTTCATTCATGAGTTTAGAAAGAAATAAAAGATTACATTTCATATCGAAGGTAATGTTTTCTCTCCAGTAAAGATTTATTATTAGTAGCGATTAAAACTGTGCATTTTTACTGGATCTGAGAACAGCTCTGTACGAAAAGAATAAGTAGACAGAGAATTATTCATCCTTTTGCAAAATCTGGATTAGACTGGACATATTGAAAGGTAGGTTGGTAGCATTCACTGTGTTGAGGATGGGCTTGAGTTCTATGAATCCTTGACTAAGATGCTCAGAGGACCTAGTATTGTACTCCATTAATTTCTCTCTTTCCTGCTAAATGAACTAGCACTCCAAGCAATTCTGAGGGTTGGTCCTGTACTTGAATTGATGCTCATCAGATCCTGAAAAGGCAAGGAAATACTCTGAATAATCCCCAGGGAAAGTGGAACTTTCACAGGGCAGCTGCTGTTATAAAGCCTTTTACGCACTGAAACATGTAGGACAATTTGGTAGATTATTTTGGTGGATTGTTCTAATGCATGGTGAGTTTGCCAGTGCTTTTGTGGATAAAGCTTAAATACCTTCAGTGAAAGAGGGATTATAGATAAGATAGTTCTTTATGTTCTGTGTGAGAAAGACTGAACCTTATGAAGAGTTCACAGGCATTAGCAATTCTGAGGTTTCATTCAACATTATTATCTGTTTAAATAATAATAAGATTAATAAGAGCTTTTCTATGACCACAAGGAAGGGAAATTGAGAGCTTTGTTTCTGTGTGACATTATCTACTAGCGAAAATACTGACATTCCTCCAACTCAAGTTCTTCTTAAGACAAAGAAGAATTACTGACATCAAGTTAAATATTGCTTCTGCTTAGATATTCTGAAGAACCAAGTGTCCTTGGATGCTACATCTATAAGTATGCAAAGTACCTGTGCTTATATTTAATCAGGTGTAGCTTCCTGATTGAAAAGTCTGCACATTAGTGATTACTGAAAAATATATATATATATATATATATGTTGCATGATTTAGACAACAATCTTCTCAAAATTGATCTAAAGAAGATCCAAAAGATCTAAAGAAGGTAGATTTCTTGCTAAAACTACCCGTATTTGACCTATTTTGTCTGTCAGAGGCATACTGGATTACTGTTTGTTATCTCAACAAAAAGGTAACAAGTGAGCTGCAGTGCAGCTAATGAGAAGTAATGGATCTAGGGAAAATAATGTAATCCATGTCTATGTACAGCTGAAATCAGAACTAGCAATTACAACTCAGTAAAGAAATCTTGAGACTGTTTTTAACAATTTTCTAAAATAATTAGCTCTGTGTGTCGTGGCAGTCAGAAAAGCCAACAAAATATGGGGCATAATCAGAGAAAGTATGCAGAACAAAACAAAAAGTATTATTTTATGTATGAATAAAACCATATTCTGCCCAAAATTACAGTTGCATGTTCAATCTGGTCCAAGATGTAGAGGAGTTTGTGTCATTATGGAGAAGTGCAACTGAAATGATAGAGGGGATAAAACAGCTACCTTACAAGGTCAGACTGAAAACCTGAGACTGTATTCAGGCCTGTCTTAAGCGTCTTTCCAGTTTGGAAAGGAGACAGCTGAGGGGTATCATTAAGATTTACAAAACCATAAAGGTGATGCATAGACTGGTGAGTAGAGATGGGGAACAGTAAATTAATGGTTGGTTTAAAACAGATAAAGTAAAAACCTTATTAACATGTAATAAACTTCTGGACCTTGCCACCATGGAGATTTTGGAGTTAGAGAGCACCAGCAGGTTCAGCAAGCATTTAGACAACTTTATAGTCAGCAGATCCATACATATGACATATATTTCCAAAGATTTAGGACTAGGATTTTCTACCTGTTCTGTAACATCTCTGACCTAACACATGAGGGGGTGTGATGGAGTAGGATGTATGATAGGAACATGCTGCAGGAAGTGGCCAAGCTTGTATGATCTTTTTAGACATCCTTTTTTTTTTTTTTTAGCTCTGTATACTGACTGTATACTGAGCTATATGGACCCCTACATCCGAACTTAGAATCCCCCATTTCTTATACTCTTCATTTGTATATAACACAAGTGGAAAGAATGACTTCATGGAAGTTAATTTACCATTCTTTCTCACTGAGTAGATTAAAAAATAAGCATTTAATTGGAAAGAGAGCATCACTTGTGAGTTTTCATAAGAATTCATATTTCTTTCATATTCCATATTTCAATTTCATAGTTCTCATATTTTTTTCATTCTCCATAAATTCAAGAAGTTTAATCAGTCAACATCTACTATGTAGCTATGTACATCAAATGACGATAAGCACTGTTCTGTATCAATCCACTAAGAAAAGCTTCCTTCCAACTTAGAATGTTGCCTAACAATCTGAATAACATTTTTTACAAGATTTTAGATTTTTTTTTAAAGCAAAAATATAATATGGGACTGGTATTCAGGAGCTGAGTTTGAGAATGGCCTTCGCAAGTTAGAGCATATTTTTTTACCTTTGAGTAAATTAGCATCTAACAAAGAGTGAAATGGTAATTACCCTGGAAATGCTGTAAGGACAGGATAATAGCTTTCCCATTTGTAAAGCAGAGAAGAAAAAAGTTAATATAACATACTTCAGTAATGCATTTCTACCTTTCAAAACCCAAGTATTTTAATATCAAACCTTTAAATGCAAAACAATATAATCACTGATAATAAAGTATTAATTAGCCTATATAGTCTATATAGCTTGTAATTAAAGACCAAATTCACTCCCAGTACTTGTTGGGGTTCACATGTGTTCAATAAATATTCTTAATGTTACAAATATAAATATTCTCACAATGCAAAAAATAGCTTTGTGCAAAAATGGTAGACAAGATTCACCATAATTTCACCAAAGTCATCTTAGAAGAAAAGAGGCAGAAAATAGGCTTTATATTCTTGGGGTGTTTTACTTCATGGTTCCTTCAGACCAATACACTCATTGCCAAAGAACTTCTCTCTCAGATTATTTTTAAGAATATTACGAAGGAGAAAAAAATATTTTTTATTCAAAGACTGTCTTTTGGCTGTCCACAAGGATGGAATATAGACCCAAGCAAAACATTTTATTTAAAGCAAGTTTTGCTATTTTCTTGTAAAGGGACTACATCAGGTCCCAGGTTTATCAGTCAATGGGAGCAAGAGCTAGAGCAAAAAAAGATAATAAAGGTGGACTTGCTAGGGAAAAAGCTAGAAGCAAGAAGTTCTGGGAAAGCTTAAGGTAGGATTTATGAAGTTGTTTCTTAAGATAAGCAAGTGGAATTTAAACTTCATTGTAGCATGACTAATGTAGTGCATGTGCTCTACATTGATAATGTGGTATCACCCACTCCAAGAGGTCCTGCTGAGATTCAGGCTGCTACAGAAGAGAGCTGTGAAAAGTATTTTTGGAAAGTATATTTCTGGGCATTTTTCTACTGGCAACATCCTTTTGCACTGCAATGAGCCCTTCTTTCTGCTGGCAGTTCGAATGTAGTCAGGGAACTGTTTGGACAGTGTAATGGGTAGAGACTGCATGGAACCATTAATTGGCATTGCATTGCCCAAGGAAGCTGACACTTTGACACAATCTCCTATTTACAAGATTACACAGAACAGGCTATTTTCATGGAGTCAGTTTAAATTATCAGACAGGAAGCCTGAACTCATTAGCAAAACTCTGCTATCTCTAAAAGTCTGAAATTACAACTGAGTCTAATACTAACTTTGTAACAGAGGTAGAAAGAGAAGAATGTAGATATTCTTTAATAAAAGGAAAATTATTCTTTCAGACTTTACTCCTTTCCAGTTCACTGCAGTAAAATAAAATGTTTTAGTATTTCAGCACTCATGCTGAATACACATATATTATGTGTATGTAGAATAAACATAAACACTATTTAGTTATGCAGTGAGGTGAGCTCAGCAAACTGGTTTTGCACAGCCATCAGAGAAAAATCACAAGGCAATCATTTTCAGTCACAACCGACACTCTGCAACCTTACTCTTAACTAAAAAACCTATAGAAGTGTACTAATCAGAATGTAATTAATTAACTTGTCTTAAACCTGACTAAATGCAAATGAAAATTGCTTAACTAATGACAGGTGAATATTTTCTAACATGGCAAAAACAGACTGTGTACAAAGCAGTATGTGCAGAAGTGTTTTACTAAGTGTGTGAGCACTATGGCCACTAAAATGGCAAAAAGCAACAGAGCTGCATTAATTTGCATGAGTTGCAAATCGACCATATGGTGCAAGACAGAGGAAAGAAAAGCACCAGGGAAGGAAAACAGGTAGTGTTTCCTTCCAGATACTACACAAGAAGTATTACTGGCAAGAAATAAGGCAAGAAGTATAGGGACAGATTAAGATACCTAAGCATCCTGAGCATTAGGATACCTAAGCAGTATTAGAACAGATTAGGATCAACAGCATAAAAGCATCAGGCCTAAGTGAAGAAAATCAGAGAAGAAAGAAGACGTCTGTGTGTCTATTTTTGCCCTGTCTTATCAAAGAGCTCTCCAGCCTCATTTTCACCTCCACAACTAGGGACTGCATCTGTTGGTACCAACAACACAACTTCAGCTATACTCCATTGTATCCAGCAGCTAATTCATAATAAAATACTAAAGACTAACAATGTTGAATATGTAGTGATGACAATGATGAATAATGTGTACGTATAACCACTGGTAGTACAAAAAGTGACTGCTTTGCTGATCTTCTAAACAATCTCATCACAGTTATGTTTAATTCACTAATTGATATGCACCTATATATTTATATATACATACATACATATAGACAGATATACATATATTCAGTTAAAATACCCTGATTTTTGAGTCATTTGCTTCTTCTTTGTCTTATAAATTAAAATTACTGTATAGTATCTAGTTTATTTCTATAGTTGGGACAGAGAAATTCTTTATACAGTTTATACTTTTATTGTTGTAAACAAACAAGCATCTGCATTATAGCGTGTAACTCATGTCTTAATTTCATTTATAGAGCTGTATGTTGTTTTGGAAGTTGTTTTAAGTGTAACTTAATTTGCCAATGTATAGCTCAATAGGAATGGCTGCAATATTGCTTTTATTTTATTACCATTGGCAAAGTTAGGGTAATTAGCTAATTAATATGGTAATGATATTAGCAAAAATATCAGATGGAGGATTAATTAGTCATACTAAATGTCTCATATTTCATGAGTTATTTTATGGCCCAAGAGAAAAGGAAAATTAAATGAAGGCTTAAAAGCCTGGTTAGTATGTAGTTCTCTCACTCTCTTTTAAAGCAACATATTAAAAGGCATTTCTCCTATACAAATAGGAGGAAAAAAGAGTTACAAATACACATTTGCTATTATTTAAGAATGTCTGCTAAGAGAACGAACTCTTGCATTTATGAGACCCTGTTTTGAAAGTATCTGGATATGCTTAGTTACACAGATATTCACAAAATGCAGTCATAGCTTTAGTGTAATAAATTATTGACATTGAAGCTAATTATTTATCACTGAGTAAAACATTTTTTAATGGGAGAAAAGATTACTGTGTCACTACTAATATTGAAAGGTATTTAAAGAGATTCAGTATCACTATGTGAACATACATTACAGAGCTTTATGAAATGCCTTTGGAAATTAAAATAAAAATGGAACATTGGAGCTGTCCAATACTGTGAATATACTGTGAGTGTAACAGTAATAAATATGGAATATCATAACAGTAGTAAATATGGAAGATCAAGCTATGGAGGCTGAAGTTTCTGATTCAGTGAATAGAAATAGCACAAGAAGTAACACTTTCCTCTGAGTGCTTTACCTATTTTGGCCTTACCTACATCAAATGTAGAGAGAGGATGTGGTGCAAAATGGATTTTATGGTTATCACAAGAAAACTCTATGTTTTATGATTTATTTGACCCATTCTGAACAACAATATTCTTCCAATTTTCTGTAAGATTAGTGGAAATGTTGTATGGTGCTGATGGGTTTGCGTGGACTGAAGTTCAAGCATTTTGGGATCAAACGGAGCAAAGCACTTCAGCATTAAATTAATGTTAATGGATGTCAGCACATGTACCAGGTCTTTGGTGCATACACACCAACCATCCTGATCCACTTAAGTTTTTCTTTGAGTTCCCTCTTGGTCCTTGAATTTTTGTAGTGATTTCTATCATCTCTGAGTTCAGTGCAAGAACATGGCCTAGAACTGCCCAAAACTGAATCAGGATATTGGGCTGTCAGCTTTTTTATGTATTATCAAAAATATAATGTTCCAGACTTCAAAATCTGGAGAGTAATGAAATAAATTTCACAACGTAACACAGGAAAATGTCAAATGTTCCACTAGTTCTATATTTAATTCAACTAAAGGATGTGGAGTGCTTTGGAGCAAGGTGGATGTCTGCTTAGGGCATGAAATATTCAGTCTGTGTACCAAAAGCCCATGACTAGAGGGAGTCGATTACAGAATTTAGATCAGGACTTTTATCAGTACTAAAGTTCTTACTGCTAGATTTAAGGTCTAATGTATCAATCCATTCAGACTATAAAAGGAATATATCATTCAAAGGATGACAAACCAAGCCCTTAGGAGCCCAGCAGCATTGCAGTCTAGGAGTGGTGAGGTGATCCCAAAGACTAAAGGAAGGATTCCTCCGTAATGCTCCCTTTCCACTGAGGCAGAGATGCTACAAAACAGCTTGATCTAACTGTCCTAAAAGTTGACAGGTTGGGAAGCGAAACGAATGACTGGAGGATTAAACTAAAGAATAAAAGAAGTTCAGGTTGACAAGAGCAAGAGAGAGCATGTGGATATGGCTGTACCTATACTTCAGCTCTTTGCTTAAGCCAAAATATGCCAAAAATCAATCAATCAATCAAACAAACAAATAAAACTACCACCCTACGTTGTTAATAATCCCATTATTAACAGGCTGCAAGTAATTAGAGAAGCTCTATACTTCTGAAAGGCAAGTCTGCAATGTTAACATATTTTTATATGTCACAAGCATGCTACCTTTGTCATGTCTCAAGAGATAAAACAGAACTAAAATCATTATCAGTAGCCCAGGGATCTCTTTCCCATCTCCAAAAAGTTTGAAGTGGTTTGCTTGGAAATCTCTAAAGCAAATTAACTTCACTAATAAAATAGGGTCTTTGGCAAGGTAAATGTTAACCTTTTTCACAGAACATATGTACACATTATATGATTCTTAAAATTCTCTTCAGATGCCAGCAGTATCTCTGGAGAATTTATTACACTTGATTATTCCACTTAAGTATTCATAAATATTTATGCACCAATTGATGTACTAGATGTAATCTTTCAGTAGCTGGTACAAATATGTCACTTAAAAGAACAGTGAGGGAAGCTGCAATTAGCAATTAGTGATTCAAACACATCATGTGAAAAGCTGAGAATCTCACTCATGCGCAGTAAATTTTTACATTAAACATATGGATTAGTTTAGGTTTCAAATGCACTACTAGAGAACTGAGTCTGTTCATTAAGGCTAGCTTCCAAAAGCTTCTTTTGTCCAAACTATCTTCTGTGACCATTCTATTCTCCTTCATTTTTTTTTTCAGTCCTTCTTTAGATGCATAAACACTTCTCTTGACCAGTATGATACCAGCTGCCTTATAAAGCATTACTACCAAACACTTCTGTGTTCTTTGAGAATATCTCCTCATAGAAACACCTACAATATAACCCACTTTGCATGACTTAGAATTTTATACGAGCTTGTTAATTTTGTTATGGAGATGAGAATCTGAATCTATCATTTTGCTTTCCTTGAGAGGAACCAGGCATACAACATGAAAGCAGGTTAAAGTATTAACCAATCTTCTTCTCTCATATGTCATTTATGATCAAACATAACAGTGTGTTTTGCAGAACAGAAATCAGGAAGGTCATATGTTGCCAGATTTTGTTTGGAAGGAAAAGGATGTATAATCATAGCTTTTAACTGATTGCCTGAAATGTATGACCTGATTTTCCTCCTTCCTACTTCCTTCCATCCCCCTGCCAAAAAAATCACTTCAGAGTATCTGAGCTTCCCTTCACTTTAATAGGAAGTTTAGGTCAATGTCAGATCTAAATAAAACAGTATATACCTACAGGGAAAAAGGTCCTAAATATCCCCCTGTGTAATTTTTTTTTTTCAATTAAATGCCATGTGTACACAACCTTCTACTTAATTGACCCCTAAACTGTTCTCTGCTGTCACATCCTGAGATATGCAAAAATGCACGTTGTTGCTGATCTCATTACCCTGATGTATCCCTGACAGCTGCCCATGATCTCTCTTAATTTGGAAGTCCGACCACAAGCAGAGTGCCCTGGGAAAATGATCTCCATGGCTTAACAGTGTGACTAAGTTCATCCCACTGCAAATAGCCTTACTTTATATGGTTCACGTCCTAATGGTATGTGACATGCTCCTGCCTGGATCTTGAGGAAAGGTATCGGTCTCCTATTTTACTGCCACTAAAACTGCTAGTTTCCACTTCACTACTCCCTTCCTGAAGGCTGCTTTTTGATTCATGCTTCAGGTTTGTATATACAAACTTAGGAACTCTGCTCAGTGCCAGCTATAAGCACAGGCAAAAGAGGTGATTGATGAGAGCAAACTGGCTGCCAGACACTGCAAAACAGGAGATGCAAAACAGTTAATGCCAGAGAGACCTTGCTAAAAAAAAAAAAAAAAAGGCACACTGCTACTGCTGCAGCTCTTGCCACTCAAGGCAGTGATGGGTAGCATCTACTGTCCACAGGGTATCTTTTGCCACAGAGCCTTCTTTCAGCTCATTTCCTCCCCTAGCAGTATGCGCTTTTAAGCTTTTCCAGGGCTGCCATGCAGCTAGGCCAGCTCAGCTCTGCACCTTCTTGTCCGCTTGTGCCCCTTACTGTTGTGTGAGGGTAAGCACTTTCTGGAGATATTTTCCTTTTTTTTTTTTTTTTTTTTTGATTGTCTCCACAGAGGCAAATATTGCAAATAAAAGTGATGCTTCTGGAGACTTTAGGAAAAGGCTTGGCTGCATGGTGTTATGCCCTTAATGGGTTGCTGACAGTCCTAGAATGCCTACAACTTTTGTTTAGCCTATTTGTGTTCTTATCAGGCTTGGTAGCCTGTAGAATCCCTTTCAGTGTTTGTTTATACTATATAAACTTTTTCTCATATCTCCTATGATTTTTGCTGCAAATAAGATGAGCTCTTTATAAAGTAGCATGCTTAGCAGGTGGAACCTATCTTTTAGGACATTGAAAATGTACATTCACTGTAAATTATAAATGTTCGTTCAGAGAAAAAATACACTTAGACAAATGCTAAAAGACTTGTTTCTTCACTGCTTAAAACCTTTATTGCTATAAAGCTATAAGCAAAAGAAAAAAATAGCTTCCTTGAAAATATGTTCTTTCCAGTACATAGATGATACCATACCTAATTGTTCAGATTGAAATAAGCAATTTTTCCTTTTTTTTTTTTTTTGTATTTACTTAGACCACTAGAAATAAATTGAATTTGAGAATCCCATCCCAGAAATTGTTCAAGAGGAGGATTATTGCTTCTGTTAACATCTTTTTGGATTGAATATGTTAATTCACTTTCATTATAGTTATACTGTTTCTAGCTCTCTAACTCAGAGCTGTAGGCAATGAGTAAGTTGTAACAAGCATCTTTTGAGGTAGCAAGCTCTCATGCAAGAAAGATTATTTGTATTTTTTAACAGAGTTTGTATTTTATGTGAACTAAAATTTGATGTCATAACACAAGTGTTGGTTTTTGATATATTGGACTATCACTCTTATTTACATAACGCAAGTTATAATCAACACAATATTTTGTTGCAGGTTTGGAGCATAAGTGTCTCCTCTATGGAACTAGACAGTGAAGTTAGAATCTATATACATCTTTCAAAGGTGTATGAAATACATGAATAATTGACAACTTCAGAAGGTTCATGTATCAATTTAATGTCACTTTAGGACATAAATTTATGGCATCCTTTTTCTAAAAATCACAGCCATATTCCACTTCTGGCATTGTGAAAAACTTCAGAGTGTGTGAAATAACACAGATGTTATTCACACAGATCATAAGAAACAGTGCAGCATACTCACATTAAACAACTTTTGAATGCTCTTCTGTCAAAAGTGCAGAACTGAAATGGTACCAACTAGGGGAAATGTCACTAAGAAGTCAATGAGGCATCAAGTGAATTACCATAAGAGGTGAGATAGACATTTTAGCTAAGACAAGAAAGTACCTAAATGAAAGGAAGAAGAAAGAGATGGCAATTAAGTAAGATACATTTTGTGCAGGCAGAAAAGTGCAGATCTGTAGGATGAACAGAAAGGCTGATGAGTTCTTCAATTTACAGAGTAAAGAGATTGTTGGTAACGAAATTGTTTGCAATTAAAAAATACTATTGGTGCACCAGAAGTAAAGAAATTGAAATAACAGTGTGGAAGACATTGCAATTATCTAGATTCTGAATATTCTGAGTATTCTTAAAAACATCACCTGTCAAGAAGTGCTTGCACCCATTAGAAATAATCTCTTTGCTAATTTGAAAATAATAAAAATAACTGAGAAACTACATAATGTGAAAGGAAGGTTACGTGCTACCATGCTGCTCACTCCCTTGTTGAACAAAGAGAAATTATTGCTTACCTTGTTGATGGATAAGCTTGCTTAAGGTACTAAAGATAGAGCTGAAAGCAGTCTAATCAAAATTAACAGCCATCCAAGCAATTTTAAGTAAAGCAAATTTATAGTTGAAAGATGAATTTAAATATGAAGTGTGAATGAGTCATGGCCTCCTTCACTCTCAAAATTTAATCAAAAGTCAATGAATATTAGTGCTCCAAATAGACATTTACTTTCAACACGGTCACAAAGGCAGAAAGAAGTGTTCGGTCTAGGTAAAGCAAACTGTAATATTCCTCACCCACGGCTTTGCAACCACATCAATGAAAATAGCCTAGAATGAAAAATAATTTGTTCTGAACAGGCAAAATGGATATTGTCTGAATAATAAAACATCTAGAACTTTGCTTATATCATTGAATTATCAAAGATACAGATACATCCCTCTCATTCCATCAGAAATATTCAACCTTTCTGGAACAGATCTCCACCTTGGAACAAAAGAAGTAAAATTGAGGAAAGAACTTTGACTCATGTAAATGAAATTAGATTTCTGTTTTCTTTCATCAGACTGTCACCCAGAAAGACATTGACTAGTATTGCAAAAAGCAAGTAGAGAATAACCTGTATAAATATATTGTTTCTGTATTATTGCAATGTTCAGGTATGACTGAACCTTCTACATTTCCAATACAGGAAAAGTGTCAGTGCAATTCATGGAAGAAAGATGTGTCTGTTTGCCTGTTTCATATCAAAATATACTTAGCATGAATTGATGAGTTAATCTCATTTCTTTTTTGGAGTGCTCTTTCAGTGATTTTTTATAAGAAAGTCCTACCTGCCCCCTATTCATTCCTCTAAGTAAAGCTGCCCTTTCCAGCTGTTATGAGCCAGCCACTGGAGAACATGGAAGTACTGAAGCTACAAAATTGTATATAAAACATTTCTTGCATTAACATGGAGTGTTTCCTCCTTGCCTATGAGATAATTACATTGCTGATGTTGCCCACTTGGAAGAGGCATTTAAATGTTTCAGCAGTGCTTGAGATAACATCTGCTAAGTGCTTTTTGATTAAGTCCTTTATAATTACTCATTTTCACAAAGAATGCATTTATTTGAAGGGTACCTTAGTTATCAAAGAGGAACTGCTAATGGAAACTTTTCACTATTTTGGATTTCTTACACTGATTTGGCATTTTCCATCCCCACCATGATCCCCTCCATTTTGATATACAATCCAAAATATGTCTGCTATGTACTATGCAACTATGCACATACGAATCTATCTGTTGCTCAGTTTGATAGTTTATTGGTTTACACTGGAGAATCCCAAAATATCAGGTAAAAGAACAGACAGCAAACAGAAACACACTAGGTGAGAATTAGTCTTAAACAGATGTTCTTAATAGATACTACATAATTAAAAACAATGAAGAAGTTGTTTGAGAAAACTGGAAGATCTAACTGAACAACCCCAAATTCCTTTAAATCTTCAGGAATCTAATATTTGAAAAAAACAAGGACACATTCAAAACTGGCATAAAATGCCTAAGAATACTGTATAATCCAGTGAGTGCTGTCAGAAAGATCTTACCAGATACTGCTGATAACTTAATGAAGTCACAATACAGATAAACCTCTAATACTTTTGAAAGGAATCATCTCAAGTGTGAGAATATTCTCATCTTTCTAATAGGAGCTGCTTGGACGGATATCTCTATAATATTTTCAGATAGCAACTCAAAAAAAGAAAAAAGAGGTTGTGAATATTTAGGAAAGGAAGTCATATTCAAAGCAGACTGAAATGTATTTAGAAACATCTTTGTTGTTGCTCAAAGCAAAGAGCAGGACATTTGAGAAATGCTGTTACATCCTTTTCTGTAGACACTGGTAATAGGAGGAGGTGATGAGAATATCTGTAGACCAGATATTCCCACCCAATTCCCTTACCTGTAGCAGAATAAGAATAACATGTATTCTTATTAGGATTTCAATTATAGGAATAAATTCTTCCTCTTTTCTCTAGATCTTTCGTTCTTATTTACGTCTTTGTTATAGAAAATTCCTACTTATATAACCAAGCTTCCTCAGGATTACATGTTACAGGTTTCCCCATTACTGACCAGAATGCAGAAAATTCATGTATTAGACTTAATCCTGCCTTTAAAAAACTTGTGAATTTTTACTCACTTGTTTAAACTCTTATCTGAAGTGTCAGAATTCTCATTTAATGGTAAGGAGAATTTTCCTTTTCCCACAAAATATATAAAAAGCATGCAAATAGTTTTAAAGTTTACTTTGTGCCGCAAATTTGCTAGATATACTGACTTCTCAAGGAATCAGAGAGGAGAATGCAAAGTAAATAGGATAAGCACTCAGTTAAATGTTGTAGGAATCCCAAATAGGAATTTGTTTTCTGGAAGAGAGGTTTTCTGTATCTTAACCTAGCTATCTGCAGTATTACCTTTGTGTTTTTATCAGCTGTAATCAGACCATGATAATTAAGATTAGAATATGGGCAGATCTGCTTCCTATTAACTATTTTCATCAAAGTCCTCTCATTTGGATTAAGGGCAAGAAATCACAGTTCTAGTTAATCTTTCTTTCCTTCTTTTCCAAGGTAAAAACAACACATTATTGTGAATACCTGTTAACAAATAGCACAATAGTTGTCTGTTTTGCACTGAGGAATTGCCTATCTAAAACAGCTTTTGCAGAATTTCTGAAGGAACAGGACATCCTGTATCAAATTTTCCTGTATCCTTTAATAACTAGTTAAGAAGCTACCTGTCAGCAGTTAGTGTGTTCTCTCTGTCTTTCCTCACATTTCAGTCCTTGGTGCCTTTCTGATGTTGGTAGCTCATTTCAGATCAATGCAAGGAATTACTTTAATGTCAGTAATTTTCAGTTATGGACTCAGTGTTGTTACGGAAAAAAAAAAAAAAAAAAAAACAAACCACCCAGTATTTAAGTATTTCCTTGATAATATTCATACTGTTAATCATTTGGGGGCAAGAAATCTTCATAAAATCTCTCTATGCTTTACATTTAAAAACATTTTAAAATGTTTTACTAATGTTTTACTATCTCAGTCACAGAAGAATGAGAGGAAATCCCTTCCACCGGCTGGAATTCTGTAGCCCAGGAAACCACCTCCTTCCTTGGCTCCTACTCCTTTTGCTTGACTCATTGGTCACAGGGTTGGGACTTCATGGAATCAGTATGGAATTCACACAGATTAGGACTGTATAGGAAGCCCAAAGGCAGTCTTGCCATGCAACCCTCTCTTGTTACTTGTTATTTGTTACTGCAATATCTCCCTGTCTGAGCTGCAGAGAGGTTCTCTAAATCTTAAAGGACTTTGTATCAGAGACAGCTGTTGGTAGGTGAATCTTTTGCTATTTGTCTACAGATCAATTGTGTAGACAGCACGTGAAAAAACTTAAGAAGATCAGCCTCGAATTGAATAAATAGCTTAGCCTATGTTTATATGACCCCATTACCCAGTGAAACAGTAGTTCTTTCTATACAATTTCAAATTAAAAATCCGATGAAAATTTTCAAACAAAGTGCAGCTGCTTGATGCAGCTGCCTTTACTGTAAAAAGTTGAAAAGAATTTACTGAATGCCCTCCACTAAATGACAAGTTACTTGAAAAATTTTGCTTCTGAGAAAGAGATAACAAGAGAGAATGATTCCTGAGGAAAGAATCTTGTTTTGACTTACGCGAAGACAAAACTATTATTTTGGTAAATCAGACTTAATAATACTAACTAGTCTTCCAGTAGAATTTCCTGAATTATATTGTATCTTTTTTAAGTGAATGATTCTTAAGATAGATAATGAAACATGCCATGGAGATGTGTATACAATCTACTTTTCTGAGTGAATATCCTTGAAATTTCTCTTGAGATACATCTTATGAATCTATAGAGGGCTAAAAAGCTCAGAGAGGAACACTTAAAAGCAAGAATGCCTCCTCTGAAAGCTGTAGATGCAAGTGAGGATGCTACTTTTCTGAAAATTTTCTCTCCAGCCTTCTGAGTAAAATCCCCTCCATTGGAAAGAATAGGCCTTTGGAAGGTTTGGATATTTTTAAGGGAAAGAAAATGTTGCCTGTCCTTTTAGCCACAGAAAAGAGCCCAGATGATGGCTCATTTCTTGGTAGATAGCACTGAAATGCATTAGGAATACCTGGCACTCCTTTGAGGTGTGTGTTTTCAACCAGCACCCTCTTCAGCCAAAGAAGATCAGAGCTCTCTAGAGATATAGTGTTTTCACATGAAGCTATCTTAGTGTCAGAGTGATTTCCATTTCAGTGTTCAGCTGCAGTCATGCAGGCTGATTCCATCATTAGGTCTGCAAGAGAAGTCTGTGTCTCCAATATTGCTAAGTGCAATACACCTTGTCTGCACAGTGAGAGTAATGTTCTGAATACAACACAAGTTCCATGTATACCAGAACCTTCCCATTAGTCTCTCTCTCAAGTGTTGAATCAAGGTGTAATTTTTGAATAAATGCTGAGTGAAAGAAAAGACAGGATGCCATCTCCTAGATATAGGTAGACAACAGAAGTTTTGTGAAAGATGTTCTTTATAAAAAACTATCCCTGTTTTTAAATCAGTTATGATAATTTTTTCATTTTAATTGTATCTACAACTATGGGATCTGAAAGTGCATCCTGGTTACTGGAATCAAATGTACTCTATGGCCCAATTCTGGTTCTGGGAGAATGAATTCTGCATCATAGCTGTGGATTGTTTGGCTAAACACCTGACCTGGCTAAGAGGACCTGGAGCATTTTGCTCGTTCCCTCATAATAGCCACATCCAGCATGAATTACCAAAAGAAATTCTAATGGCATACACTAATCATAGTCAACAAGCAACCCTTTTGCTGGAAGGAGACCTGTATAATTCATCCCACTGAACACTATTCCAGATGTGATACAGTGGTTTCAACAAGACTTTACCAGAGATGCAATTTCCAGTATTTTACTGAAACAGTAATGCTTCTAATATACATATATTAAGCAGATAGGCCATTACTTTCTGAGCTAAAATAAGGAACAATCTTATTTCTAATACTGATGAAACATTTGAGCTATTTCAAGTTGCAAGTGCTTAGGATGCAGAATAACAAACTGTAAAGTCCAGCATTAGCTTATTAAATTTTAATTTCCATATTAATATGTATCAGATCTTCAGAGATTTACAATTAAGATGTTTGTCAGCATTTCATTGCAAAAGTTCCTTGTTCCTTTGTGCACAATAATTATTTGTCAATGGTATGGCGATTATAACAGATGATGCTTACAAATAATGGCCTTCTTGAATATTTATGGTATAACAAAGAGTATTGATCGTATCTTATATCATATTGTTTAGTCATGTTTCTTAACTGTTCAGCTATGGTGTTTTTTATCTACCGTGGTGCATTTTTTATAGGGATGTTAATATTTTTCAATCAAAAATAAACTCTTAATGTTCCTCACAATTATGGCATTATCCACTGTCATTAACTTCTATGGTCTTTGCTCTTGAAGCTGTACTAAGTTTTACTCCCTTAAGAATAGAGCCAGTCTAGGATAAAGACCATGTTAAAAAGGCATTGTCAGACTGGAAGCAGAGTGCTTAGCAACTAGAGGTTGTACTTATATATAATTTTCAGTGCATGTTTGTCCTGGGGGTCAAGTCCTCTAGCAGTTCAGATCAGCATTTCTTTAAATTGCCTCATTCTTCTTGGAATGAAAGCACTCTTTGATCTGAGTGGGCATCTAGTTTTTTTAAAGTAGGAGCTGGTGTGCAATCAGGATAAGTCTGGAAAATACACTCAGAGAGGGAAGCATTCCTTAGTGGGATAATATTCAGTCTGAATGTTGCTGCTAGCTACTCATTCAAAATTAGTAGCTAGCTATCCACTGCTTACTGCCTTAAAACTTCAGCCCAAATTATTATGCAGCTGTGTTCCCCATTTCCCCTTTTGCTGGAGGAATTATGTGTGAAATAAGGTGTTAATTTCGTAATTTTATAGTCCCCCAAAGAAGATCTTTTCAAACATGTCTAATTCTTTTTTTTTATGTAAAGCTCTGTAAGTCTATTCTTCCTACCTCTCCAGTTTTTGGAAGTGGAAATAGTTCTATGCTATGTAAGTCAGGATATCAGGCTCATGAAGGCGTGAGTCCAAATAAGTCATGTGGCAAAGTAGCACTCAAAAATGATAGAGAAGGAATACCTCAAGTAGAAAATTTAAGTTTCTTGGACTGTACAACTAAAGACATAGAGAAATAATAAACTCATACTCTCAAAATAATCACAGTAACAAAAGAAGACATCTTAGGCAATTTATTTTTCTTTCTTTTCACTTTGTGATAGAATGACTAATAGAATACATATCATACGGATATTTTTAAAGCTGTAGCTCAGTAATAAAATATTGCTTTATTTTGCATGTAATTTAGGTTCAAGTATTCATCGGGTTACGTATTGGTATTTTACAGGACCAGCCTTTTACCTAGAAAAATGGGACATTCAAATGTTAGTTAACAATCATACACAGAAATAAATCCATTTGAGATATTTGAGATCATTGGTCTCAAATACAATTTTTATTTGAGTTTTTCAGTACTTACCTCTCTTTACCAACAATGTCATGACATTATATATATATGTGGGTTTCCTGTGGCTCCAAACCTTCTTGAACCTGGTTATGATATTACTAAGCATGTCTTATCTGATAAGTCATATGTGATATGTCTTGTGGGAGTGCAGACCAGCCCATTGGAGGAAAGCATAAGGTGTGCCCTTTTGCAGTGATGTGGCCCCAAGGGTACACTCAGATGAGCGCCGAATTCACTTAAGCAAGTCTGTCATTTCTAAATCATAAACTTTATGAACTTTCTGAGGAGTCTGTCCTATAGAAGTCTAAGTAACTGCTTTGGGCTGACAAAAAACTCACAGTCTCACAATTTCCCAAGGGACTCAGCTTTGATTCTCACCTGGCTGAACTATCAGTGGAAGCTGTTGATACTTTTCTATCTATTCTTGGCATTCAGGGGTAGAAAATGGAAGTTAACAGATGATTGGCTACAGATAAGAGGGCTTAACTGAACTCTGTTGTCAGTTTCAATACAAAGACAGCCAAATTAAGACAGTCCAAAAACGGAACCTTTCTTAAAAAAGGTAAATATAGAAGTTTTTTTTGTTGTTGTTGTTTTGTTTTGTTTTCTTGGTGAAACAGTCTCTCAATTCTGCAGCAGATACCTGGGATTTCACAATGCCAACATACTCGACTCGGAAAAATAGAAGTCCAAGAAACAAAGAAAAGCCACTAGTTTGGGGTTTATTTAATATTATTTAATCATAACAGCTAATTCTCAATATTTTAATGTTATGATAATAGTATTTTCTTTTCTATATGCAATTTTTCAACTTGCAGAATTTCAACTACAATATTAAATAAAAATACTTTTTCTCATTGTAGTGCAAAAAAAGCCGAGGAATCCTTAAATATTTTACAGTTTTTTAATATGTAATGATTTCTAAACAAAAAAACTTTTTTTTTTTTCTGGATGGTCAAGATTTCTAAAAGCTAGAAGTGCAACATTACTTTCTGTGCTATTGCACATCCCTTCTCAAATTAGAAAATTCTGTGACAAATGAGACTTTCTGCTAGCATTAATTGCTTTGAGTATGTTCATATAAGTGCAGCACTTCTGTCTTTGCCTTTCACTGCCTGATCCATATAAAACCTTTTTATTTTTTTTCAAAATATTTAATTGGTTTATTAGTTCTGAACATTTCCAGCCTAATGGCAATGTAGAGAAGTGTTTACTTATTTTAAAGGGTCTCACTTGTGGAAGTAGGAGCAAGCCCTTCAGCAAACATTTTCATAAATTTCTTCTGAAGACATCAGAGCTAGCAATAATTTCAAGAGTAAGCTTTTCAAGGAAATACATCTGAATTTGAAAATATGCTTAACTAAACACAGACATGTAGAAATAATGAATTAGACATTCATATAAAAGTGGTAAACAGATCTGTCACAAGCAGTGTGATTGTCAGACATATTTTTGTGCTTCTGATACTCCCCAAAGTAGGAAAAAGTTTTGTGGCTGTCTGGAAGGTACACTTAAAACTCTGTTTTCACAGTGCCTTAGGTTTTTTAGGATATGTGGAATGAGTATGTAGTTCGCAACTGTAATGAGAAGGTCCACTCTTTGGATGACATCTTGTCAAACACAAGGAAACAAAAGCAAAGGCTCTATGCTCAATTTGTGCAGGATCCAAATAAATTGGAGAAAAAAGAAGCTTGTGAAAGCTGACGGTGGTGTCAGCCATGATGTTCTACTTACCAAAGGTGTTTTTAACGAGGGAAACAGTTGTTTCTTGCAGGGTACCATGCACACATATGCACACGTGCACAGGCTTGTCTCCAGCACCGCAAATAGGTGCCTGAGACCTGCAGTGCTACGTGAGTTGAAGGCGTGGGGGATGCAGGCTGGCTGGGGGACATCACTGAGCTCCATTCCCCAGCCTTTGCAGAGACAGAAGCAGTGGCGCTGAACGGTGCAAGGTGTGGAAGGAATGTGAAATGGGTCGCACAGCCAGGCTTTGAGGGATTTCAGAGGAAGTGGGTGACAAGTAGTGGGACTTGGCAGTCCGTGGGCACCCTTGGACCGTGGAGGAGATCCCTTCACATTCACCGGGATATCGAGGATGAAATACTGATTTTCCCCAACCCTGAAAACGTTTGCTACCACAGACTGTCAAATATCCTCACATTATTCATGCTTCATTTTGACACTCTGGACAGGGTTGAAATTCACTTTCGTAAATTCTGATTCAATGTGAGAGTCACATTTTAAAATGAATAGCAACAGAGGTGAAATATTTGGGCATTTTATGTATTTCAAATGATTTAACAATCAGTCTTTAATACATCAGACATACTGCACATGACACTCTTGAGTGCTTCTTTTCCTTTAGTGCAAGACATACTCTTAAGTACGTCCTCAGATTTAAATTCAGGACACATTTCTTCTAAAGTAACTTAGTGTTTCTATGAGATGATGAATGGATTGAAGTAACCCATCTCGACAGAGAAAGATATCATCTTAATAATCTGATATTTTATGTTCTTTGTTATAATTACTTTTTCCTCAGATTAATGAATTCCATTTACAGTAGCAAGCTAGCAAATGAAAACCATTCAGCACTAGTATGAAATATAATGGAAAGATGAGTCTGTCTGGTATGCAAAGCATAAATTGAAGTATTAAAGAGCCATTATTTACAAAAAAAAAAAAAAAAAAAAAAAAAGTGATTTTTTCCACAGTGTTAAAATTTATATAAAAAAAATTTCCTTCCCCCAAAAAAAAAAAAAAAAAAAAAAAATTATTAAAAAAAAAAAAAAAAAAAAAAAAAAAAAGTGATTTTTTCCACAGTGTAAATTTTATTAAAAAGAATTCTCTTTCCCTCAGAAGAAATCAAATACATTTACGTTCTTGGACAATTACCAAAGCCACAGAGTTCATAAAGTAAGCTTTCAATTTTCTTCTCAAATCACTCCCCTTGTTTCACTTATTTTTCTCTATTGTATGTAATGTCCTTCCTTCTTCTGTTTCTGGTTATTCCATCTGAAGTCCAATCATGTAGATAAATAAATACTTTTTTTTTTTTTTTTAAACAGACTTCTGATTCTGCATGTATCCCACTTGCTCAAGAATGTGTGGCCTCTTCTAAGGGTGGACATTTCTCTTGACCAGAGTCCCCTCGTAGCAGCTGTTGCATAGCTCCAACAGGTGAGCACTGCTTTGTAAAGCCATTGCACTCATAAGCATCATGGTAGGGACCCATAAGCTGAAGACAGGGGTTGCAGAGCTTGGGCTCCACTTTGGAAGTGGTGGCTGAGGAAGCTGAGTATTTCTGGAGGGAAAGGTAGCAAGAAAACCCAGAGCAAGCAGAGCCCAAGTCAGGCAGATCCCCAGTGGAGAAGCACTGGGTAGTGTCCTGGCTGTGCTGCAGCGGGCTTGATGTGGAGCAAAAAATGACACAGAGAAATGAGGAGTCTGGGCATTTTACACATTAGATTGGCCAGATTAAACCCAGTAATAACCAGGCCTGAAAACTTATGACCTACATGTAAATACAAGGTCCTGAAACAACCTTTCAGCAAGCGGCATATAGCTTAGAGTTTAAGGGGGAAGACCCTAATGGGACAAGGAGCCACAATTTCTAGGTCATGGGAAAGTCTATCAAAAAAACGCCTAAAAATAACAAAACAAAACAAAACTCCCAAGGAAAGGCTACAGAAATTAACTTGAAAAAACATAAATCAAACAAAATTTTATGTATGCAGGTGACAAATCTCTATAGATGCTGACATTTTAAGCTAGCAAAGGCTTTAACCATGACAAAGGTTGTAATAGGTTAAAGGAGACATGCACAAAGCAAATAGTGACAGATGAGGGAGCAACACACAGTTATCCTGTGGGCATTATAAAACTATGTTTTGTCAGTAAAATGTGCTCACAGAACTATGAGCAAATTCTGCTATGCAGAAGAGAGCACAATATTCATTACGATGGGGTGACAAAAGGAACATGCAACTCCAGTGTGTTCCTGTGGTTAGGACAGGCAGGTGGGAGAATGGGGAGCGCTATCAAATACCCCAAGACTACTTTTGGGTTTAATCCATGACTGTTTAATGCAAAATACATGTGCTGCTGGGAACAAGAACCATAAGAAAAAGCAATAGGTATGTCTCTGCTTTTTCTGGTATTTGTGCTGCTGAAAAAAGTAATGTATAGCAGGTAAAACAGAAATGTGTATTGTTCATTTTCTCCTTTTCTTTAATGTGCCTCAGCTTGTCATTTGGGACTGTCTCCATTATTTCTGGGATATCACAAACACTGTTTTTGTCAGCTTCTTTCTTTTCTATGAAGTACTGGTACAAAGAGAGGAAGATTTCATTTCGGCATGTGCTGATTCTCTCTCTCCCTCTGCAATTCGAACAAACCCTCCTGTTTCTTTCTCATAGCCATTTTCTGCACTGTGTTAGCAGTGAACCTGTGTAAAACCAAAAATCAAAATAAAACAAAACAAAACAATATTCCTATACCTGGATGCTTAACTTACCATTGCCTTTTCTTCATAGACCTTTTGTGACGTGACATGCAATCTGACATCTGACATGTCCTAGCTTCTTTCCAGCAGAAGATGAGGTGCGATTTATGCAGTACTGTAAAATCTACAGTAAAGTGCTATTTCACTGGCATTTAAAAGAGAAGGTAGAACATATGGCAACCTGTGAAAAGAGCAATTAACCATGTGTGATTACAAACTCATAGCTGAGCATGGGTGATTCAGAGGGAGCTGAGGAGTCATGGCCGTTTTCTAGCAAAATGACCAGTGAGCAGAGTATCGTTTCTTTCTTAAAAATCTGAGAATACTAAAAATCCGAAAATACTGAAATCTGAGAGTACTCAGATTTCATCAAACCTAGTACGATAAGTCTGAATGGACAAAAGACTCAGTTCCATATAAGCTGCTCTTCAAGGTCTATCTTTTCTCCCAACTTTCCTGCAAAGGGGAGGAGGGAAGGAATTGAGGAGGAGAGACTATAGCTGTTTAGATTGTGAGTCTTGTTAGGTTTTTGTCATATTTTCTTTGATAGGGCTGTCAGTGGTTAATCGATCAAGCCTGCTTAGGACTACTAAATGTACTTAAGTTGTCAAGGGCATTGTTGCTTAGGATAGACTCTCTTTTGTGTACTTATAAACCTGCTGTTATCAACTTACAGAGTTTTGCAAGTCTCATCCTCTTTCATCATTATCTTAAATCCACAGCTATCAGCTCCATGAGGCCACATGAGCATTCATTTAAAAAGGAGCATGAATTTCTGTCTTTGTACGACACCAAGAAAAACTCTTTCTGTCTGCTTTGAAAAAGAACCTGCACAATCTATTTTTAAGGTCATGTTATGGACCTAGTGTGCAAATTGTAATTAAGGTTTTTAGTGTAAAACTTTCAGTTTAAAAACCTATGCAGACTAAGTATCTATTTAAGTACCAGCTACTATACATTTGGCTTGAACAAATGTTTCTGCTGTTAAATTTCAGTTAACAAGACTGATCAAAAGGAAGAAAGTTTGCATAATATGTTTTTGAAAATCATTGCCATAGGAATTCATTGAGGCAAACACTATAGCTGTCTTTTAAAAAGGAGTGTATAACTAATAGCATTCCTATTCCTAGGAAAGCTAAGATGATAATAAGGTAATCAGATTTCATGCTTCAGAGTGTTAGCTAATCGCCTGCAGAGTTTTGGCACTGCACAATTGGCTGAGTGCATCTTGTTTATTTTTATGCTTGTTCTGAGACATCAGTTATTCACTGCCACTGTCAACAGCTTACTGGACAAGATGAACTGAAAGGTTTGTTCCAGCATGATGAGCTCTTTGTCCTGTAATAAGTGTTATCGTAAATACAGCAACTTGTCTATTTTAAGACATCAATAAAATATACCTTACTGTGTATTGACCAATTGGTAGGTATGTGTATGGCTGCCCTGCACTGGCTCATAGCCTTGGCCAAGGAGGATGATACCAGTTTTTGTGTTTCTGACTTTGACTCCATCAAAAAGAAGATGCTATCTTCACTGCTGGTACTTCAACCGTGTACTACTGAACAGCACTCTCCATACTTTGGTGCATACCAAGTAAAGGGAAGTCAGAGCTCTCCCGCACCTTGTAGTCCAGAGAAGGTAAAAGGCAAATAAAAGCCACATAAGACACTCCTATCTTTTAGGCATAAAGATGAGAATGACATTTCTCTCTGACCATTTCATCCCCTAGCCTCAGCTGCAGCTGGTGGAAAAACTTTGCTTCTTCAGCAGCTGTTTCCTTTAGATGCCCTAAAACACCTGTGGACCCTGATATGTGGGGCAGGGAGGGATGTTCTCTATACCCTGCTCTTTGAAGCAGTTGTCTTCTCAAACCTGAGGTGAGGGGAAAATGTGAACAGAAATGTGGAGGTTTTGAGAAAGATTGAGACATCCTGAAATTAAATAATCAGAAATTCAAAAACAAGATGTTCCTGTTAGAAAGGGATACTCAAGCCCAAATCATTTTATGTGAACAAGGGATAAAGAAAGAGAGGAAGGCAACAATGACCGAGTCCTCAGTTTGTCATTATGGTGTTCTGTGCAGCTCCTGAAACACTAATAACCTGACTATACACAGAGGAAGATCTGCTAGAGCAGCCTTTTTCCCTTCTTGTTCATCAGGTGCTCATTCATGTTGCATGCCCTTGAGGGATGCTTGACATTCAAGCAAATGTTTCCTCCCAGCATGGAGCAGGGGTAGAGACAGGGCAACGCTTGGGTGTGAAGGCACTTAGGACCTGGGGCTGTGCTTGTCCCAGAGGGGAAACTCCTAAAGCACCTCAAGAAGTATGTCATAAAGCCAAAAAGGATGGTGTGGTCTGGTTTAGCTCTCCTAAACTATACCTAACTTCTTTAGCAACTCTATGTAATCCCTCATATTAAAATTTGCCTTTATTAGTCATTTTCAATGGATGCTGGGCTTCACTTAGCCTATATCAACTGTATCTTGATGTAGTTTCAGAAAAGTTGTGTTTATTATAGAAATTAACATATGATTTATCTTTTCCAGGTCCTGCAAACACATCACATTGATTTTATATATTCTAAAGCACATTTAAGAATCTTAAGAACAAAAATGAATGACAGTATATTTTATTATAGGCCTTCATATTTAACTTTTATCTTGCCAATTGGATTTCAATAGGTGATAGTCAGTGCACCCTTTAAATGCAGTCTTTTAACAATGTCCATAAACATTTTATTGATTTAATTGTATTCCAACTCTTTAAACAAAATGGCTCTCAATTATCATTAGATAATGAGCAAAATGCTTTGCAAATAGGAACCCAACCGGCTACAGAAAATGGACTGTTTTCTTTAACCTACCATTTGTTATTCATTAGCTTTCATACAAATTAAAATGATGTTATTGATTTAATAGCTTGATTGAAAGTCAGGGGGAGTGCTGTTTATTGGCAGTCTTGTCATCTCGCAGATAGCTGTGAAAAAGTCTCTTCACATTGAAGCTCTCCCCTCTGGCAAAACATTCATTTTGAATTTGTTCCATACCTAAATCTATTTTTTTCAGCTACTATTCACCCAATACGTAATACATATTTTCCTGCAATTTAAGACAATTTAAGTGAGTTACAAAACCGTAACTGAAGAAGCCATTTGAAAATATTGCTCTCCTTTTCAATAGTCCTCTGTTACGCTAGAGTGACAGGTAAATTATCAAAATGAATATCCCAGAAAAGCACATGAAACTCAACAAAAGTGTTTTGACTGATACCTTCCATTTTGTCTACTGTTTGGTGACAGAAGATGGTTGACAATCTTTAAAGAAGTTACATTTAAAGTACTGACATTCCAGTCAGATGCCCCTCAGACTGGATCTGTATTACACATAGAGCAGAACTGCAATAGTAATTTGCCTGATGTAAGATATATTTTTAACAATATCCAAGTTGCTGCTGTACATATTTTCCTCAGACATATGAATATGCAGGAGAAATATAAAGTAGATTGCTTGAGCTTAAAAATAGTCCTACTCAACATATGAATGTTCTCTTTACTAATTCAATACTATTTTTGACCTTAAGAAGAGGAACCATTACAAAAGGAAACTCATCTAGTTTTTCTAGGGAACTCCAAAATACACAATTAGGATATTATAACAACAATCATTCTTTAATTCTGTAGTGGATATTATTACTGTAGATTATGTCTTCAGCTGGAGTCAGAAAGCTACAAGCCCAAAGCAGAAGAGCCTTCAATGTTCTGTCAACACAAGGCTTCAAATACATCTCAGTAACATAAGGCATTCATGGATAGCCAAACTAGGTTGAAGTCCATGCTTTTATTGATGTCTGAACTAATTAACTTCAAGCTGTTTTATATTTATCTGCACAAACTCATTCAGATTATTGATACGGTGTAGATATGTTAGCAAGCATAACTCTGGTATCTACTTTGCCAGGCAGATAAATCCCACTCCAACTCTAAGAGTCTGCTTCTCACCAGCTGCAGCATATGGAAAGGTTTATTTAATAATACAGCACAAAACAGCTGTTCTTGACTACTTTTCTGCAGCACACACCATTTCTGATTGAAATTCTTGGCGCCAGAAAGTTTCTTTGTGGTCAGGTTCATCCCTTGAGAAATTCTACAGTGACTCAACCATGCTGCCACAACCTCAAGTGAGCGTGGGACATGTTGAAGTGTTATGATGATTCAGTACACCTACACAATTATATAAAACTTTGAAAATCTTGGGCTGCTGTATACTTGGCTCAAACTTAAGAAGAAAACCACCAATGCCGTCCTTCACAGAGCTTTCTCAGGGAGCATGAAGCTTCATCATTGAGAAAACAAAATAGTTCATCCACGACTGATTTTCAACTGATGTTATTCAAGACTAAACTAAATTGTTTTTGAAAAGAGAAGACAGTTGACAACAGTGATGTCTTGAGAATACATATGCAATTCTCCTTATGGTTTGACATAGGTTTGGTGTTTTGTACCTCATTTGTCACAGTTTTTTAGAGACTTTTTACTTCTGAGTACAGCTGAAGTTATTAGTGATATGTTAGGGCTTTGATAGTTTATAGGGTTCAGGATGGTTGAGAAGCTTCATCCAGGCTGATCTTCTGTGAGCCAGCCTTACTCTCTATGTGTTCCAGTTGCACCTCAACCCAAGTTTCCAAAAATGCACTTAGCTGTGAATTTGAATTTTACTCTTTCTGGGGTCTGTCAAAACTAAAATCTACTGAATTTGGTATATGAATCATGACATATTTATAAAAACAGTTCTGAAATACAGTCTTCTAAAATATCCACTCAATTTCTTCATTTCAGCTTTTGCCAACCTACACTTCAGGCTCCTGAATCTGCAACATAAGAGCCATCTTGACATTTTTTTCTCTGAAAGTGCTAAAAAGCCTCAGATCCCTATGTCTTTTCCATTAAATTTTACAGTCAAAGCCCTCAAAGGATAATGATGGACTAGACAGACAGAATGCACAAGATAAGGAGACAGACCAGTCAAGCTGAAATACAGAAGTTTGCATACATTCCCCCTCATACAGTTTACAAATTTTCCATTTAGGTTTTAATCCAAATTCTCCAGCTTGTTTCTTTTTTTTTTTTTTTCTCTCCTTTCTTTCTTGACTTTAGAAACTGCTTCTTAACTTAAAAATTTCTGTTGTGATAACAATGCACCACCTAGTGGAAATAAAATCATTCAGACTGTCATAAGGCTATATTATAAACTCAGAGAACATATCCCTCAGTGGCTAAGCAGGCAAATTTCCCAGTGATATGAAAGAAAAGCTAGAATGACTAATAGAGAACAGGACCAATTTAAAAATACAAAAATAAAACAAAGAACGTTATTTTCAAATATACTAGGGAACAGAAAATGCTAGCTTCTTGGGAGCTGATATAATATGAATCACTAATTTGCTCAAGGAAACACCTTGATACAGCATAGCTAAAATACCTTTACAAAAAACCCCTACCATTTTCTAATCATAAATTTTAAAAGGGTAAGTATAAAAGACCTGTCAGATCATATTATCCAAGGCTTGTATATTGCAGGTCAGCAAATTTCACTTTCTTATCTCAATAGCTTTTATTTTATCAAAGCATTTTCTGTTTTGTGGTAGTGCCTGGAGGCTTTAGCAGGAGACTGACATCACATTGTTCTATTCGCTGTGAACAAATTTAATGAAGGGCTGATTTTTCCCTTCATAAGTTCATAATGTATTTTTCTCATCACACAGTGCATTCACAGCTCAAGCTGCAAGGTGAGCATTTTTTATTCCAGACAGAATTTCAGATGAAGAGGTGTATGAAAGAGCCAAAAACTGTGTGGCACTTTCCGCCTCTGTAAACCTCACTTGGCTTTATATTCTTATTTTTTTACTAACATACAGGGAAGTGTAAGGAAAACCATTGCGAAGCCGAGCATCTGTATATTATGTATATGTGTGTAAGTATATATACACACGGAATAGCCCAGACTCTGGATAAGCCTGTATCTGGGGATTGTTCCCATGCAGTGGTTAGTTATTAGCAATTTCCAAATAATGCTTACAGAGCCAATAAATTTCATAATTTCAGGACAAGTGAGACAAAGAAAAGGAAATCTGCAAGGATGTTCAAAACCTCTCCAGAATACTTCTAATTTCTTTGGTGCTGGTTTTCCCTTCTTTCCCTTCCACTCCCCTCCTCCCAAATATTTATACCCTCTTCAAGACCTTAAACCTCTACAATTCACTGGTTGAGTGGAGGAAAGATTTACAAAAATTACTCAAGACAAGTGCTTTCAAGGCACCAATTTCATTCTCATTAATGAAATTACCAGCCTGGGTTCAGATTCTATCTCCTCTCCATCAAGGTAACTGTCTGCAATATCAATCAATCAGATTAAGTTGGATCTGGCACAGGCCTGCTATGGGACTGTATAGTAAAGAAGCAAGATTTGACCCTGACTGTAGAATTATGTGGAGAAATTACTGCCAAGAATAGTAAGGTATGGATTGAGAGAGCATTACTTGTTTTGCACTAGGTTCCTGTATATATTTGATTAGCATGAAGGAAGCTTAAGGAATCCCAGACTGTCTGAAGTAACCCCTTTCTGAGAAGTCAGTGCTGTGAAACAGCATGTGAACTATATGATTAAGTTGTTTTTGTTACTGAGGTGCTAAGGTAAATCTCAGTAAAAAATAAAGTAAAATAAAATATAAATGCACTTGAGTGCAAGTGCAAAGATAAAATTTTCTTTCTACAAAAGGGGTATTTTCCGATGCAAAAAGGTAGACAGAAAAGTGCAAGTAAATACTTACTGATTTAATTTGGTGAGATTGATAAATTCAAGAATCAAAAATTAGGGCAAAACGTTCACAGGTCATTATAAGTGATATTTTTCTGTTGAAAATATTATGAACATAAGCAGGTTAATTCCCGTCAGAGTTTAAGCTAAATTGCCCTCTCACAAAATCTGAAAGTTTAAAGGTCATTTGCTAAACCTTCAGGAAAAGATGAGAGATCATAGCATACGATTTTGTCTAGTCAGAAACTAGGTGTAGATAAATAATGAAATACCTTCCCATTTTCTCATTGCTAGTGATTTCTTCTATACAGATCATTCTGTATAATGAAACTTTTTATCATCCTTTATCCTCTCAGAAAATGTCTCCTTTTCACAGAGAAGTAAGAAAACTAAATGATTAAATAGGCTATTTGACATAGTAACATTCCCTAAACTAAAAGTGTTGGTGTAAAATTTTCAATTTTAATCCACACTCTGAGTAAATTATAAGTAATTCCTAAGCCAACTCCTTGACTTCCACAAGTATTCACAACGTCACCTGCAAATCAAAAGTTATCCAGTGTTTTCATCAAGGACTTAAAAACTTTACACTTTGTTTTTTTTTTTTGGAATCTGAACTATTTGTTAAGTTTCAGCTGTCTCTTTTTACTTCTGATTATTTCATGCCCATAACATAAATGAACAGCATTTAAAAAAAAAAAAAAAAAATAAAAAAAGCCTTAAGGAAGATTGAACAAGCAAGATAAAAATCAATTTTTATAAGTCACCTGGGTACTTGTAAACTTCTCCCCGTCAGGATTTATACACTAACATGAATACTAGATACACATACCAAAATGCTTCAATACAGCACATTTATTTTGTTGTTTAATGTCTTTTCAAGTTACCAAGTATTTAGGTCCAGCATCGAGAACTCAAGTGAGGAAACACTGCTGCTGGAACCTTCTCATGTGACTGTATCTCAGCCACTAACACAGCAGTTACCTCTTGTCTCAAGGTGACTCCAAAGAGTGGAGTTTTGGGTTAACCCCAAATAGTTAGCAGTTGACCTGCTGGAAAGCAGCTCTGTGGAGAGGAGTTTGGGAGTTTTCATTGACAACAAGTGAACTATAAGCCAGTAATGTGCCTTTATGGCCAAGAAGGCCAAAGAGACCCTAGCCTGCAACAGGAGGAGTGTTGATAGCAGGTCAAGGGAGCAGGTCTTCCCCATCTACTCTGCTCTAGTGAGGCTGCACCTAGAGTATTGTGTGCAGTTCTGGGCTCCCCAGGACAAGAGGGCCATGGAACTTCCAGAAAGGGTCTAGTGTAGAGTGACAAAGATAATTAAGGAATTCAAACATCTCTCTTATGAGGAAAGACAAAGAGAGTTAGGCCTGTTTAGAGAAGAGAAGATTGTGCAAGGATCTTATCAATATGTGCAAATGCCTGAGGAGAGAATAGGGCAAAAACGTTCTCCATGGTGGACAGATGGGTAATGGGTACAAATTCAAACACAGGATGCTCCATCTCCATGTGAGGAAGAACTTTGTGACTGTGAGTGTGACAGAGCCCTGGAACAGGCTGCTCAGGGAGGTTGTGGAGTCTCCTTTGGAAATATTCCAAACTCACCTGCATGTGACACCATGTGCTCTGATGTCCCTGCTTGAGCAGGTACCTTCCTCTAGAAGTCCAACTTCAACTATTCTGTGATTCTGTGAGTGGTGTGGAGGGAGCACAAGAAAGCACTGCAGAAGTATTGCACACAGATCTCACTCGTGGATGTGTCTTTTCAGCCCTGCTCTGGACCAGCCCTCAGCACATGGGCAGGCGACAGGGAGCCCCAGTCTCCTACCCACATGGGTGCTTCATGCACTACTTGAACATGGATATAGTCCTCATTCCTTGACATGCTGATTTAGATGCTGGCCACCAGAATTAACAGACTTTCTATTTTGTCACAATCAAAAATTAGTATGCTTTCATCATGAAATTTGACACCTTTTTTTTGGAACGATGTAGTCCTTTAGAAAGGGAAAACTAGAGGTGAACTTACATCATCATACTTTTTTCCCCTGCTAATCTAGCTCAGCAACCAGATCCAATCAGAAAGAACCAAATGATATATGACTTTGTTTCCTCTTAATCTCTTTGCATTTGGTAGTGCTGGCAGGTAATTATAATATGAGACACATAGAGGACACCAGATTTTCCATAATTCCCCAAAGGTTCTTGGCAGGAGACATTCCTCCTGATATATGTGAAAATCCATTTCCTTGCTCTTTGGAGAGATATATAACCCTCAACTCACATGTATCAACCAGAAATGCATACCTGGGAAACTAAGATGAGAGAAATCTTTCCTTCAAAAATGCTTGAAGACTGATGTGTGAAAGGCACTATTCCTCTGATCTGCTTATAAAGGTGTGGTGGAAAATAGACACTGGTGGACCTGGCCCACAAAGAGAGAGCACCCCAGATCAAGGTAGCTGAAGGTAAAAGAAAATTAATTTCACCTGCATATCACACATAGCAAGCCTGAAGAGTAATTGCTTCGATATTCCTGCTACTTTGACAACCACTTGCTCTGAACATTTGCTGCATCTCTTGGGAGAAGTAAATGCTGTTTTGTCCCTGATGAGTTTTATGGATTGAGAGGGACAAACTGGTCATATACATAAAGTATTGATTTGTCTGCTGAAATGGATAATGATTTTAATTATGCCTCTTTATGATAACTACTTTCAACTAATTGGGCATCAATTCAGAGGCTTCCGTGAAGTGCTTTGTTTACTATGGCATTTCAACCATTTTTTTTTCTTTTTTTGCAAGGACAGAGTTTTTGCTATCTTTAAATTTGGATGGATAAAAGTAAAACTTTTAACAAGCAGAAAAGTTCAAATAAACTGAGGAAAACAGAAACAATTTAAGAAAAGCAATTGCCTAAAGTGCATATATAGACAACCCAAGGATACACAAAGCAAAACAGAAAATAAAAGCCAAATTGTAATTAAAACAAGACAACTACAGAATGAAGACACTAAAAGTAAGATACATTTTACCAAAAAAAAAAAAAAAAAAAAAAAAAAAAGTCAAGAAGAGATTGAAGGCAGGAGCAGTAATGATCATATCTGATTGCCGCATACCTATTTTGTTTGATTTTCCTCCTTTGCTTCCCTTTATATGGAAAGATTGTAAGAACTGGTTATTTTAGTCCAGGACCACATCCTGTTTTTTCTCCCTCCTGAAGGTTATTGAAATTAGAAGGTTGTTACTTATGTCTGCACTGTGTGCCATGTAGAGTCATGCATTTTTACACTAAGAATAAGGTTTGAGTGTACCCAAGGGCACTTGCATTAGTTCAGAAGTTCAGAAGCATTACAAAGCGCTTCCATGTCGCTCAGCCACTTTCTGGAAGTTTAGTCCCTCTCTCATTTTTCCCCCTGCTCTTTGCCTATGTCACTTCCTAGCTGTTGCAATGGCTCTTAGAAGTCAGCAACATTTTGTGTGGCTCTATCCAGATGCCCTCTGAAAGCCACTCCATCTTTTCACCCTTGACCACAGTTATGAAGCAGGAATTGCCACCTTCTCACTTTCACTTCTTTGCCAGATGCTGTGTTAATACAAATTGTTTCTTAAACTGTATGTAAGATGGAGGCACCATTGACTTTTATCTGTCTTCAAAGTGTTCAAGGTGAAATCACATTCTTTATAATTATTTATATATTCAGCTAGAAATCTCTTCGAACCTCTGACCTTTTTCTTCATAAAAGAAGAGATAGGGATTCACCAGGAATTCCATAAGTAGGTCATGTGTTTAGACTTCCCGAAATATCTGAGAGATATTTAATATCCATGCAGTAAATTTTTCTTTGTAGACAATATGGCTATGCATTACATTAAGTACTATATGGATATATTTATGTTACTATGTAAGATATATGGAAAAATAGCTTATCAAGGACAGTAAATTAGTAAGAAATTTTGTACCAGCAAAAGATTCTTTACAATGGACATTGTTACAACTTTGTCTAGATACTCTGAGATTGTAATTACTATTCTATATTATTATTTTATTACTGTTATTAACTTTGAATAGATATCTTTACCACTATTTACTCCATTTTATTAGACCATTATATTTTTATTACTCTTCTACTTTTTATTGTTACTACCAACATTAAAATGTTTTGCATTTCAAATGCTTTCATAATCAGTGAAAATTGCAAATAAACAGCTCTTTGGTCAAAATTTATATATACACATATATAAACATATAAAATGTATATGTTAGCCCTGTTAACCCCACAAAAAATACTTTACAGATCCTGCAGGCACACACACGTAAAATACCCAAAAGAAGGTTATCAAATGTCTGTGAGTCTTGCAAAAGTCAGCACTGTAATCTAGCTATACTCCCCCAGCAACACCAAACAGAGAATTAACTGCAACTTGATTCCATACCATGAGACTGGCCTAATAAGAAATACTAACGCCCATCAAAGTGTTATGAATTTCATATCTTTGTTATTTCTGTGCTCATTGTTACAGCACCTTTTCCAGACAAGAAAATAAACTTAGCATTTTTCTATGATTATGAGTCATAGCAAAGACTCTCTCTTCTCTTTCTCTTTTTTTTTTTTTTTTTTAATTATTTAAAACAGGTATCTACTAAAATACTTTCTAACACAAACAAATAAATGATGGACTCAGAAACTAGCAAAATGCAAGTACATCACTGTCCAGCCTCTGAACCGCTATAGCTAAAACAGTTATTTGAAATAATTTTCTGGTTTCATGAAGGAGCTTAAGATGCATGTTACATGGATGAGTCTATTTAAAGCAGTTTAACTGTCTTCCTCTGTAAGGGTTTTATAATCATCTTTGAAAAGATGAGTCTTTCTGCAGAATTTTACCAATCATTTAGTGAAGCTAAATTCATAAATCACTTACTGTACCCTAACCACTAACTTGTTTCTTTGTTTTTAACCATACTTCCTTTTCTGGAAGTCATAGAAACTCACAGAATCACAGAATCACAGAATGGTTGAGGTTGGAAGGGACCTCCAGACACCGTCTAGTCCAACTTCCCTGCTCCAGCAGGGACACCCAGAGCACATGGCATAGGGTGGCATCCTGGTGGCAGAGAAGGAGACTCCACAACTGCTCTCTGGGCAACCTGTTCCAGGGCTCTGTCACCCTCACAGTAATCAAGTTCTTCCTCTTGTGGAGATGGAACTGCCTGTGTTGCAACTTACACCCATTGCCCCTTGTTCTGTCACTGGCCACCACCGAGAAGAGCTTGGCCCCTTCCTCCCTGCGTTCCCCCTTCATGTACTTATACATATTAATCAGATCCCCTTTCAGCCTTCTCTTCTCTAGAGAAAACAGACATAATTCACAGAATCACAGAATATTCAAGGTTGGAAGGGACCTCTAGAGATCATCCAGTCCAACCTTCCTGCTCAAGCAGGCACACCTAGAGCACGTGGCACATGGTGACATCCAGGCATTCACTCAGTTTCCCCTCGTATGAGAGATGTGCCATTCCCTCAGTCATCTTTGTTGCTCTCCACTGGACGGTCCCTCTCTAGAAGCTCCATGTCCCTCTTATACTGGGGATCCAGAACTGCATACAGTGCAGTGTGCAGGTGCGGCACTCCAGGTGCAGCCAGAGCTGAGCAGAATTCATTACAAGATTCATCTTTTCTTTAAAAACATGTATTTTTTTTTTCATTTTTGGGACAAAATTGCTAGCGCTTCTTGCCATCTGCCTTAATTATATGATTTCTTTAGCTTCCTTCCAAAAAGAGGTGGTGCCCAGCTACAGCTCAGATATTGTCTACAGCGTAATATTTTATTTCTCTGTTGTGCTATGGGAAACCTGTTTCACATAAACTACTTCTTCCCAGACTCCTTTTCCAACTATGCTCCAAATATTATATTTTTCAAATGTAACATTTTCTTTGACTTTTACTTCATTAAAAAACAAGTATTTGTGCATCTAGTTTGAGTTTGAAAGCAGCAATAACCAATGAAAACAGCTGTTTCAAGTGGGCAACAGAAAACCTGACAGCTTTTTATGACGAAGTGAGTTCTCCCCTCTGTGGCTGAGGGGAGAACAGTGGTTGTTGTTTATCTTGAATTCGATAAGACTTTTGAAACTGCCTCCCTCCCATAACACACTTATAGGCAAAATGATGAAGATAAATAAACTAGATAAATGTGACAGTGAGATAGACTAAAAACTGCCTGAAATGCTGGATCAAAGGATAGTGATCATGGCATGAGGTCTAGTTGGCAGTAATGAGGTACCTCAGTGGTCAAGACTGGGTGCAATACTGTTTAAGTTATTCATTAATGACCTGGAGGAGATCTTGAGGGTACTCTCAGTTAGTTTTCTGATGATATCCTTAATAGTACTCCTTAATAGTTTGTACTCCTAAGTGTTTTGGTGTCATTCAGAAGGACATTAACAGGCTGTAGAGATGAGTACAAGTTTGATAATGTGAAATACCAAGTCCTCTTCCTGGGAGGAACAACCCCATGCATCAATATAGGCTGGAGGAAGAAAGGCAACTCTATGGAGAAGGACCTGGGATGCCTGGTAAGCAAGTTAACCATGAGACAGCAATGCACTCTTGTGACCAAGAAGGCCTATGGTCTCCTGGATTGCATCAGGAAAAGTGTTGTCAGCAGGTGATCCTTCCTCTCCACTCAGGTCTGGTAAAGAGCCACCTGAAGCAGTGAGACTCCTCAGTGCAAGAGATCAATGGAGCTACTGGAGCAAGTCCAGTGAAAGACAACTAAGATGAAGAAGGATCTGGAGCATCTCTCTCACAAGGAAAGGCTGAGAGAGCTGGGACTGCTTAACTTGGACAAGAGGAGGTTCGACAGGAGAGGAGCGGGGAGGCAAAGAGAACATCTGTGGAAGATGTGGTGAAGAGTCAGTGACTGGCAGAGTATGTGATAGTTGGCCCAGCATGTGAAACTACACACCGACCAAATTCCCATCAGAGACAAACTGTCATATTCTGTTTTGTCAACAATGCCCAGATGCTTCCTCAGCAGCAGCTACTCAAGGTTAGCACAGCTGAGGTAAGGGCACAGTTTTAGTAGTTTTAAGGAGCCCTCACAAAACAAGTCGAGCGCTCTTCTTGCATCCAGCCTCTGCATCAGACCTGTGTCTATAGTTGCTTCCCATCAATTCCTTCTTGTGGTTTCCAGAGATTCCCATGCAGTCTGTAGTGTAAGTCTTTCATTAAATCTATCTTGTTCTCCCTCTCTTGCACACCTTGTGGTCATAGGGCAGGCTATGGAGCAATTTGTATAGTTACCTGTTGGGGTAAATCAGCTTCCTCTCAGTGATAATCAGCGATGGGACAAGAGAAATGGGCACAAATGAAAAGAGAAATACAGTGAATTCCATTTGAATGCATGAAAAAACACTTTTTTACAGTGAGGACGGTTGAATAATAGAACAGCTGACCAGGAAGGTTGAGTCTCCATCCTGGATGTGATCCTGGGCAACTTACTTGATTTAATTTACACTGCAGGGGAGGGGGAGGAAGTGAGAGAATTACATGAGATCCAGATGTGCCTTCCAAAATCATCTATTCCAAGATTCTGGTATTATGGAAAGTAAATTTGAATTCATAAGTAAGAGAATTTGCCTAACACTTTCCCCCTCTAGTAAGAGAGTAGAATCGGTATACCATGTCCTATGTATGGGTTACTTTTATCTGCAGCTATAGATGCTAAAGAGAGCAGATGTTAGCTTCTACCAATATGTAGGGATCAAACATTATAAGGTTCAGATGATTACACAAATTGAAAGTCCCCCTAAGAAGAATGTCACGTGACTTAAAAGCTATCATACAATTATATTTCATGTTGAGCCCAATGTCTGTTTTTTAATATGTATCCAGCTAAAATACAATGACAGGAGAAGTATCCAGTTTGAATGTTGTGTGGAAAAATTTCACTGTCAATAATCAAATGTCCACAAAGGAGACAGAGGAATCATATAGCTTTATTCGAATAAAGGGCTAGTCCACCAGGGGAAAACCCCTGTGGGGGTCTCTCAAACTACAGCAGGGCACAGCCTCCTTTTATCCTAATTTCCTGATCAAGGTATGCCCTATCCTTTTCCCCATTGGCTAAGGTACTCAGAAGCTACAGACTTCCCAGCCTGACTAGCGTGTGTTACTCCTTGATGTGTTCTCCCTCCCTGGCCATCACATGTCTAGTTAAAGACATCACACGTTTAGTTAAAGTAACTTCATGCCTTCTCTGGGTGTGAAAGTTAGTATACATTAGCTCATTACGTTTATGCCTACTCTATTAAGGTTCATTCTGCTGTCATTTGTTGATAAAGATCTCTGTCTCTCTCCTGTTTTCCCTTGAGGTCAAATGTACCCAATAGCATACATATAGCATGATGACCTCCATGCCTCTACTCTCTAGTCCTGTTCGCTGAAGAATGTGGAATATTTCACATACTTGTAAAGATATAGTCTCCTTTGTTCCACTTGATTTTAAGACGTCAAGACCACTTGCTTTTTCCTTTGTTTTGATGGTTAAAATGTCTGTATAACACAAAGTAGTTAGGTTTCTGTCCTCTGCCATTTGTTCCTTTTTACATTTGATTTTACTGGAGAATGATAGACTTTCCTGAGCCTGAGCATACATGATACAATGAGAAATTAAATGCAATCCTATGTAGCTGATTCAGTGTTACTTACCAGCTCAAGTTGTGTCCTAGTCTCATATCAATGTTTAGTATTTTCAAGTCTCTTGCAGAATTTTTTCTTATATGAATTTCTTAAATTGTTTGACATCTACAAATGAGCAGGATCTTAGAACCAATGCATCCATTCTGTTCTTCCCTGCACACAGCATCTATATTTGAAGCATACTTGAAAGTATCTCTTTTAATTTCATATTTACTTATGCAATTCAAGAGCAGCTGAGAAAACTTTATCTTATTCAAATTATTGCTTCTCTGAAAGAGTCCAAGTATACAATATCACATTTAAATTTTCAGAATAGCAAAAAAAAAAAAAAAAAAAAAAAAAGAAAGAACAGCCTATGCATTGCAACTTCAAGCCAAGTAGTTCTCTTCCCTATATCATATGTCTTATCTAGGTAATAGCTAATGAGATCACACATTGAATTGGATTTATCTCTTCTGTTTGATCATCTGATCTGCATTCCACCAAGTAAAATCCTTTCTTCTTAAGCTACTTCAAACAAAATTTTCAGTGTACAACTTTCAGTGATGTTCCATATTTTTTTGAAGACAGCAGCAACAAAAAAAAAATTGACTTCTTTAAAGCCAAACCATTCTGCAGTGCTGCATAGTCATTGCTGAGTACTGGACCAGCAAAAAGAAGATGTTGTATGTATAGATGTAATGATCTATATATTTCTCAACACTGGTTAAAATGACAATGATAAGGGAAATAAGAGAACCAAGGGAAGGGTCAGGTGGAGGGAAATTTCTAGTGTGATATATTATTGTGACCAAATCTTTTTGATTCTTTTCTGAGCTTTCTATATTGTGCTATTTTCTCTCTCTCTAAGAATTTTGAAGTTGGACATTATAGTAGTAAAGCTACAGAACTAAAAGATGTGTTTATAAAAGTTCAAATAAAAATATTTAAAAACATTTAAATAATTCCAGAAATATCTTCTTGTGGGGAAATATAATTTTAAAAAATCCAAAGAAAATATATGACAGTGTTGTGTGGATTAAAACATGTAGTGCACTCATTTCAGATGATAAGATAGAACTCAATTTTGGCTTCACCACTTACAAGGAATACAGTTATTTCAAAATGACTGAAAACAAAAAAATCATAATCTACTACTACCTCTACATCCTTCTAATCAGAACACACATTATTCGCTCTCTGTGAATCTTTACAAATATGTCACACTGAGTTCATTAGCTTACTACAGCATGCGCAAGGTACAACTCAGTAGTGCCGTCATCTAAAAGATACAGTAGCAAGCCTGTGATATTTTAAAGAAACATATTTATAAGGTTTATTTTAAAATCAAATAGCTAAATACAGCTATTTTTTAAAATTTTGAGAGATTCACTTATTTAATTTTTTAGATCTCAAAAACACATCAATACTTAATCACTGTCTTCATGATGGTAAAATATACTTAATATCATAAAATTGCCTCTTTGAATTATAATTCATGGTTTAACTCACTTTTTCCACAGTCTTTATCAAGGTACATGATCACCCTAAGAAACCCAAGTTGACACTTAAATGCTCCCATAAGAAATACATATGTATTTTTACATATGTCTGATGCATATACTTATGTATTTATATATATATGTATGTATAAAGTATTTTAGATTTCAAAGCTTTAATGAATGAACATATCCACAATAGCATATCCATATCCATCCATAGCATATCCATAATGTAGCAAGTTAAAATGACTCCCTGTGTATGTTAGGATTAAAAAAAGAATGCAGAGAGCTGAAAAAAGCTTTACAACATTATGAAATAGCACCTTGAAACATACAAAATTAAGACTTGAATTTCCTTTGCCATGATTCGTATGAAGAGAGGCTGAGTGAGCTGGGCCTGTTTTCTCTGGAGAAGAGACGGCTCAGAGGGGATCTGATTAATATGTATAAGTTCAGGAAGGGAGAATGCAGGGAGGAAGGGGACAGGCTGTTCTCACTGGTGGCCAGCGATAGGACGAGGGGTAATGGCCACAAACTGAAGCATAAGAAGTTCCGTCTCCAGGTGAGGAGGAACTTCTTTACTGTTAGGGTGACAGAGCAGTGGAACAGGCTGCCCAGGGAGGTTGTGGAGTCTCCTACTCTGGAGGTCTTCAAAACCCGCCTGGATGCCACCCTGTGCCACATGCTCTAGGTGTGCCTGCTTGAGCAGGAAGGTTGGACTAGATGATCTGTAGAGGTCCCTTCCAACCTTAAATATTCTGAAATATTCTGAAATATTCTGAAATATTCTGAAATGATTCAGATGTGAAAGCACAGGATCATGATTTATTTACTTGCATTAATGCCTAGGGAGATAGCTGTGGATGAAGACCCCACCATGTGTTAGGTACTGCACAAACATAGTTCTAGTCCCTACAAAATCACATTGTTTTGTTTGTTTGTTTGTTTTCTTTAAGCTAGACAGTAAGGCAGTCTTCTTGCAAAAAGAAATTCTATTAAATATCTGTCACAACAGTACCCATTTTTCAAGAGCTGCTGACACCTACTGTCCAGATTCTTTTTGTCCTACAATATAACTACTAGTATCAAAATTGTGTTGTGTGCATAAACTACAAAGAAAGCAGTTTTTTAAACATCAATAAGACATTCCTATTTTCATATAGATTTAAACAGCTCAAGAAGTTTTATGGGCTATCTGCATAATGAAAAATGTGTCTATGTGTTTTTCATTTCATGTGTAAAATATGTTTTTCATTTGATTGATTAAACATATTTGGCTTACTTCATATAATCAATTTTCTAAGATTTTGTTTTTTTGCCTCTAGAAGAAAAAAATGTTTATATTATCTTCTTTTAGGGCACCCTTATCTTGATGCAAAACCTATTGAAGACTATTGAAAAAAATCCAGTTACCATCAACTGCTTTTTGAGTTAGCCTCTTAAATATGTCTGATACTTTCTGTATTTTTGTGGGTAAGATAAATAATGTGCTACTTTGCTTGCTGATTGCTCAAGCTAGAATAATCCGTCATATTTTCGATATTCATTCCATAGTGAGTATCAAAACAAATTCCTCTACTTGCATTCGAACTGTGCTTGGTATTAGTTACACTATTTAAAATTTCAGAGTTGAGATGTTGTAACTGGAAGGCTCAAAAGTTACAAGTGTCATTTTCTATCTCATGCTCTGTCTCAGCCATTTGTTTTGGCTGTCTGTGAACTCATTAAGAACTGAATTACCCTGAGCAGCAAAACAATCCCAATTGACTTCAATAGCAATGATATGGTTGCAGTCACCTGTAAATTACTGACATTAAAATTTAAAACACTAGAGACTGAGATTGCCAATGATATGCACATTAAAATTCTTTGGGGACATTAATTCCTGATGATACAATGATGACAATAACATTCAAAGAAGAAGGAAAAATAGTTTCTTAAATTCTTCCCTAAATGTGATTGAACATTAAAAATATAGATTATTTTTTGTATGTAACAATTAGGTATTGGGGTGAATAGTATTGAAATAATTCAAGCTTTAATTTCCATTCTGTTTTTAATCTACCTGGCTAGGTAGATTCAGAAAGACCAGAGAAAAGCAATCATTACCTCTTTTCCTTACAGATGCCAAGATTTATGTCCTAATGTCCTTAAGAGAGGTGTCCTCAGTTCTTTCCTTTCCTTTCCTCTTTCCTAAGAAACAAGAAGGAAAATTAAGAGTCAGTCTTCATGCTCTCCCTGTCTCATTACAACTCAGCTTCCATAGTTGTGTTTGGGATCAGCATTTGTACCCTCCAGGACCCTAGACCTTGAATAATCTACTGAAGACTTTAGTTCCAAAGCAGGAAAAGTGGTAAATAGAGTATACAATGCGGTGACATATTTTTTTCCTTCTTTTGGAGATGTACTTTGTGGTAACAATACCCTATTTAACCTCAATTTAATTTTGCTATCACTATATAAGTTTTTAAAGATGAGAAGGCATCCAGCTGAATAGAAAGTTTCTTTTTCTGACATTTCTCTCTGGAGCACAATTAAACAACAGTCTCCGTGCTACTGAATTTTTTTCCAAGCAGCTAAGGCCCTGGCTGTCAATTTTGGGTCACTGAAATTTAAATGAGCCAGTCAAGTTCTGGAAATAATGTTTTAAGCCAGATGGAGAACTGTGAGACTGCAAGTGCCTTTAAAGCCTGTCAAGACTAAGAAATAGCGTAAAGTCACGCTTTAAATACAATAGGTTCAAGAGATTTTTGTGTTCTAAAAGCTTTTATGTGCATCTATTATTTATAGCCATTTAACCTGTTTCTAATATTGAAGACTAATGGGAACCATAGTATAGTTCACTTTTTCCGCTAATTAAAGATTTAATTTTTTGAAAGGAAGAAAGGAACACTAATGCCAATTGTTACAGTTCAAAGTGCTTTGAGATGGAGACAGAATAAATGAGTAGGCGTGCTTTGCTTTAAAACAGAGTTGCCAGCAGACTGTTCAATTAATTGGCCATGTAGCTTGAAATCAGACAGCTTCAATATTTACTAGCTACAGACATAGGAAACATGCTGTTATTGAGTAAGTCTGCCCTTTCACCCTGAGAGCAATCTCAAGACTATCTTTGTTATCATCCAGGCATCAAACCTAGAAGTACTGGCACAAGGAGCATTCAGCTTCCTCATGCCCCAGCGCACATTTTAGGATGTCGTTACTAATGTGTTAAGTGTCTTACTGTGTCTCCAGATGTGCTCCGCACTCTGGTATGTTTCCAGAGACTATCCAATAAAGGCAGTCGAGTGTAAGCCAGATAAAAGTGAGAAGACACTATGTTCACAGATACGCTGAGACCTGCTCTTTAACAGACTGCTTGTTCTTCAGGAGTGCTCCTCATGTTGGGTACATGTGTTGTGCATCTCAGTGAAAGATGAACACTAGGATAATGTACGTAAGGAGCACGTGATGACTCAAGCAGAGGATATTCATTGAAAAGAAGGATAAAAGCAAATATACATATAAAAAATAGGCGGGGGGGTGAGGGGAGGAGAGAAGGGGGCAATGAGGAAAGGGCAGGATAAAAAAGGAGGAAACACTTTCAGAGGGACAGAAGGTAAATGCAAGTAGGGCCCTACTAGGCATGAAAACAGAATGCAGAGTTTCAGCTCAAGGGCAAAGAAACTCTAGTTAAAGAAAATGGAGTAGGACTGAGAGCAAAATAAGGATAGACCTCTAAAAGGAGAGTTGCTAAAATTCTGATTGATGTCTTAAAATACAACTGAGAGTATAAAAACGCCTCAAGACAGAGATCTACTTACCCTCTTCTAAATTCACCCTTTGAGCTATGGCAAGTAGATACTTTTGAATTCTCTTAAAGAAACTGAAAATTCCTTCAGAAACATTTAATGGAAAAAAAAATGCCAAACTATTCAACTGTGTGTCTATGTTTGATTATTTGTACTGCTATTTTCTACTGATGCTTTGCAGAGGGAGTTTTTCCTCCATATGTGTATATATATATATATGCCATATATTTGTGGGGATTGTCATGCATAATTCTCTAAAGATGTGTTTTATAGTAACATTTCACAAGGAGGAACCATCCTGTTTCAGGAAGGTAAAATTATTTTAGATTACATGTACAGTGATTTGGTAACTACACATCATGCAGCTTCAGCATCTCCATCTCAGAACAAAAGCACGTAATACAACTGTTCTCACAGTTTAAGGGACAGAATATAAGTTTTATACATGCTCAATTTTCCCTGCTGGAGAGCGGGAAGTTCTACCAGATTCCAATGAAATTGCAAGTCAAAGATGTACCAAGGAAGGCATAGTAGTCAGGGGCTCACTCCAAGCTCAGGACTCAAGATAATATGAAATTATACTTTAATTACTTGCATTACTTTTTCATATAATATTTTGTCTGAAACTAAATAAACAAATGCCTTTTAGCTTCCTACAACAGACTCTGATTTGTTTTTTCACAGAAATGTATACAGAAGACTTTATATATGCTGCCACAAATAAATAAAAATTTCTCTGATGTATTCATTTCACTATTTTTGTGTGTTTCCTGCTTGTGACCACAAGAAATAGGGATGGAGTAAGGAGGAGGCATGCACAGAGAAATCTCAGTAACAAGTCTTGCTCATCTTCTTTTTATTTCTCATCTTTTTTTAACTATTCTTTTAAAAGTAGATTTCTGTAAATCAGATTATTCCTCTTTATCTCATCTGACTATAATTATATTTTTTGTGCCAAAAGGCTTTTTTTATAATGCTTTATTTTTTTCCAGTATTTATTAAAATATTTCGTAATCTGTTATTTTTTGGTAGAGAGGGTGAGAAATACCCATGTTCAATTGTTCCTGTGATGAAAGCTTTATTGTTGTTGTTATGGTGTTAAACATTTTTTTATATGAAAAAGTCTATTATAAAATATTTCATCATGAACCACAGAATATGTGGAATGTCCTTAATGTTATGGAATATCCTCTTTTCCATTATCACAGTTTTTAATGGGATACTATGGGAAGACTCTCTGAGAATCATTTCCACAGTGTTAATTGATATCCTTTGATCTCTTAAACAAGATAAGAAAATGTCTCAGGTTCTCAAACCATTATATCTTGTAACAGAAGGAAGATCATGTGTATAGCTTTATCCTTAAGTCTAAAAGAGACATATTTTAGAAAATATTTTCTTATTGTATCTAACCTATATTTTCTTTATTACAGACTATTCTTTTTACAATTTTAAAACATTAGGTTAATAAATTATTTGTATGTAAAGATTGTTGCTTTAAGTCTTGATTTCTCATACACATTATACTAAATCATCAAACTAACAACCTTTACTTCAAAACATTTGTTTCTCATATTTAGAAGATTTACTTAAGTTTCAAGGCTCATTCCATATTTTGATGTGTGAAAGGTCTCCAATTTCATTAATAAATGGAAAGGATAATTTGTGTGATCAGATTTACTGTATTGGAATTGCACTGTCAGTCATTTTTAAGACCTGAAAAAGGGGGAAAAAAGTGTTATTCTTAATAACACAGAAAATGTTATTCCTACAGAAATGTAATTCCTACCAAATTCTGAGACATTTAATTTAAAGAATTCAATTTAAAACCAAGAAAAACACATGCTAGAATAAAGCAAGAGAAAATGGAAGGTAAGGGTAAATGTGGGCCCACTGCTGAGAGGCAGGAGTCCTGGTGGCAAATGATACAGAAGAGGCAGAGAGACTGAATGACACCTTTGCCTCAGTCTCTCCTGGGAAGACTGACCCTCAGGAATACCTGCTTCTGGGATTTTACCAGAGGGGAAGTCTAGAGGAAGGAAGACTTCTTATCTTAGTGGAGGAGGATTGGCTTAAGGTACATTTAAACAATTTGAACAAGCACAGCTCTGGGGGTCCTGACAAGAGACAGCCACAAGTTTTGAAGGAGCTGACTAACGTCATGGCAAGACCACTCTCAAGCATTTTGGAAAGGTCATGGTATTCAGCATACGTACCTGAGGACTGGATGAAACGAAATATACTTCTCTAAGGGGCAGAAAGGAGGATGCAGTGAACTGCAGGCCAGTGAGTTTCTCCTTGATACCTGGGAAGAGGGTGGAAAGCTCATGCTGGAGCACCCCCAGCACATTTGCAGGTGATACAAAACAGGAAGTAGTGACAAATTCATAAAAAGGCTGTGCTGCCATTCAGTGTGACCTCAACAGGCTGTAAAGATGAGTGGACAGGAACCTCATGAATAATAAGGGGAAGTTCAGAGTCCTGCATCCTACAGAGGATGAAATAACTCCCTGCACTAGGCCACGCTGGGGACTCATCTATTGGAAAGCAGCTCTATGGAGAATGATCTGAGAATCAGGAGAGCAGATGGTTTAGGGCTTCGTTAAGCAGAGCACTACCAGCATGTTTCCCCTCTACTCAGCCCTGTGGAGGCCTCACCTGGAGTGCTATGTCAGTGCTGAGCTCCTCAGCACGAGAGAGAAATAGAGATACGGGTGAAAGCCCAGTCTTCTCAGTGGACCAGTGATAGGATTGAGACTATGGACACAAATTGAAACATAAGCAATTCTGCCTGAATCTAAGTAAAAATGTTTTTTCCTGCCTGGGTGAAAAGCACTGCAGAAGGCATTCCAGAGTGGATGGGAAGGCTCCATCCTAGAAGATATTCAAAAGCTGTGTTGCCAGCTTCTTGAGTATCCTGCTTTTGGTGACCTTGCTTGAGCAAGATCTCTTTCTCTCTAAGTCATCTCTAAAGGTTCCTTCTAACTTCAACCATTTTGTGATTCCCTGATACTGGAACAAATATTCAAACTGTTTTACTCTTTTAAGTACTTACAATATAAGTAGTAAGCACTTAATAGTTCATAAGATACTCTAGATATGGCTTATCAGCCATATCAGCCAATCAAACCAGCATGATTTTCCTCTGTGTGAGGATTCCAGCACCCATAGGTAAGGGAAAGTAGTGGATGCTGCATATATCTTGAGTTTTGCAAGGCTTTCAGAATCTTCACTAACAACTTAAGTAGAAAAATTCTGAGGAAAAGAGTCCCTTTTTCCATTTAAAAAAGTATTTGGAGGACAGTTTTGAGCATAAATGAGACAATACAAGGAGAGAAAACAGGAAAAGGAAAAGGATGTCTCACTGGTATGCATGCCCAGACAGAAGAGTATGGATAATTGATAGACTTGTTTGGTTTGTTTCTGCTTTCTAAACCTATGGATAACATTGGAAATCATTATTATTTGTGGGAACAAAGAAGAATTTGATTGTGAAGAGTTAAAGTATTTTTGACTTGTAAAAAGTTTCACTAGGCTAGGCAGAGCTAAAGAAAAGTGGTAAAAAAATGTAAAGAAAGAAAAAAAAAGACAGTTAAGTTTTCCATATAAAAATGCAATAGAAATGGCCAGGCATATTCTCATAAGGGCTGACACTATTTAATTAGCAGAGCATGCAGCTGAGGCTTTATCACAATCCCATAGGCAGAAATGAAAAGCATAACAAAGCAACACGTATTCTCAAAGGGTCCATAAGACAGTAGAATTTATAACTTTGAGGCATGCAATTATGTTCAGTAAAAATAAATAATGGATCTTCATCTCAAAAAAATAGGACAAATTAAAATTTCTTCTGGAAATGTCTTTATTCTCTGTAAGAATATGATAATATACATATTAGATGATGTGTTCACAAAGGACACAAAGAGATTATGCAATTGTGCAATAGGAGAAATTTTCAAAATAAAAAGAAAATAGTGGTGGTATTTATTTCAATTACACGTTACTTAAATTAGTGAGAAAACTAGTGCTATAAGAAACATAATAATTGACTTGACAGGTTTTAGCTATCCTGCATACCATTCCTTATGTCTATACAAATAATTCTGGAACATATTACTTTCGAGGTTGATTCTGATTCAGATTCACAGTACAACACCGATAAGTGATTCTAAGCAAATGAAGTAGAAATGCAAGTATGCATGTATTTGAGTACCTATGGGGTGTTTGGAGTTTTATAGTCAGCTTTAACATATGGTGGATATGATATAATCCATTTGCCCTTATATCCAAAAACATAGAAAATCTAACTATTAATATGTACTATTCAAGAAGCATTTATTTATGCAAAACCTGATTCATATTCCATTTATTTACTTATTTCTAGTATAATGATTCATAACTCATGATCTGTTCTTTTCAGTTTACCTCATTCTTGCAAAAATAAATTAAACCTTTGAATAAAACAAAAAGTAAAGCCTGCCTTCTCGTATGTAGCAGAATCATCCAATAAAGTCCAAAATGTGCTGCATGTGTGGGCTGAACATACAATGTTCTGACAGTTTGTGAGTAATGCTATATCCTCCAGGATTTGGAACAAGAAGGGACACATTAGTCTTGAGGCTAATTGTTCATTGGTCAAACTAGTCCTCCTCATCTAAAGAGGCCTCTTAGCAATGCTAAATCTGAATTCTGTTCTCCTGCTTCTTTAGTGCCTATTGCTTTTCTAGAGGAGTCCTGACACCATGGGAGTATGTTTATCACTTCATCAGGGTAATTCATATATGGACGGTGTTCATTTTTAGTCTTCTAACTTTTGTAATGATTTAGTGAATTATTTTATACACTGATTCTCGCCTGCCTTACCTATGTCTGACATGTCTGATGCCAAAGCATAATTTGCCTATTAAAAATTGCAGCTGAGATTGTTCAAAAAAAATTAGTAAAATAGTTGCTTTATCTTAAACAATTTATATAAAAGTACCTGAACTCTGTATTTATTATAGCTGTCTTTCAAACACATCCTGAAAATAAAACAAAAATTCTACTGGTGACCTACATAAGCATCCATACAGAAGACACCAAGTTATTGCTTTCACTGATTGATCTTTAATAGCAGTTTTAAAGATGAAACACCACTCTGTGCAAGTGCATAGATGTCTACAAACTCAATATTTGACCTTACTCGCTTGTTTGCTTGTAGATTTTTACATGTGCAAATAGGGCACTATAGGTTTATGTGTGCACATCTGTCATTCAAACAACACTCTGGTGTACAGCAAAAGTAAATGCCTGAGGAAGTATAAACCCAAGATGATGGTCTTTACTACAGAACAACCTATTTGTCCAGTACTTGAAGTCTGAGCTAAGAATGTTTCCTTTTTCTCATTTCAGTTAAGTTATAAACATTTGAAAATAGAGGTTTATAAAGAAAACGACAGCAAACCTACATTTACAGTACGGCTGCATAAATGACATTACTAAACCACAGCAAAAGCTAGATGAAATAAGATACAATAAATTATTCTTGGAAATGAATGCAAACAACTTTATTTTAAACAACAAACAAAATAAATAAATAAATAATAGAAACCTGACAGCTTACATTATACCATGAAATTCAATGTGCTTATGCCTCTAATACAATCATTTTTTCATTCAAAGTAATCCTTCATCCTACAAAGCCTTTTTAATAATTACTGATGTTTCTCATTGTAAGCTCCCACAAGAGTTATGGCTGCAGATTAAACATAATATCCTCAGTTCTATAGACGCGATTTGAATATTCCTTCTCAATCCACCATTTTTTCAAACTGTATATTTATTTACTATGATTGCTGCCTCAGAAAGGTCATTAAGTATGGAATTTCTCATATAATACTTGTACAAATGACATTTTCACTGTTCTTTTTTAAAAAAAAAAATCCCTTCAGTTAATGGGTAAGCTTTTATCTCAGTTAATGTCCTCTTTCCCCATGTAGAAATAAAATTTTCAAAGTATAGAGCTTTATGATAAGATGACTATCAAGATTTTGGTTTTCAGGACCCCTGCAGAATTCCTATGGTATCTATAGAAAAAAATATATAATATTTAGAGATTTTGCAATTGAAATAATTTGTATTTTTAAAGAAAAAAAATGAAGTTGTATCCAAAATGGATTCAATTTTCCAAGCAATCATACTGTAATAAACATTCAGAAAAAAAAGTGTAAGTACTTTTTTTATACATGCTATGTGCTACATGTCCTATAAATAAATTTTTGATACATTGTTTATTCTTACTATGCTCCCTCCACTAATCCATCTCTGACATTCATATCCCATGAATATCTGATTGCTGCATTAGAAATGAGCCCTGTTTCTTTCTCTTCCATGAGCTTCTTATCTCTCTATCCTGTCAATTCATCCAGAAATGCAGCTGACAGAAAATTTATTAGAAGCAAAAATCCTTGTGGGGAGGACTATAAGTTTCTGTGTTTTTGGCCTTCTAGTATTAAAATTCATTGATTTATATATATATTTTTTTAAAATTACCTGCTTCCCAGAGGTTTCCAGAAGACAAAAAGACATATGACCAGATACTCTTTTGGCATTTCAAAATGAAAATCATTTCAGATCATTAAAGTTATTTTAAACATTTTTCAAGTTCCATACAGTTGGATATGTATAGCATGCACATAGTGCAATGAAGCACAGAAATATTCAAACTGTCATTCCATTACCTATTGACCTGGAAACTGTATATTTATATTTGTCAGCTCAGTGCTGCACTCAAATTTATTAAAAAGAAATAAAAATGAAAGCTCATTTGTTTCATCCCACAACTTAGGAGTAGGCTTTTCATCTGAATGTCTCCCTGCGGTAGTGTAAGCTATTTTTCTGAGTTTCAAGTTAGGGCTCCTCTGTGTTGCATGCGTGTATTAGCCATGTGTCTCTGTCAGATGCTGTCACCCAATGCAATGAAGGCATTTGGCTTTGCTAGCAGGAGGACATGAAATCTAACATGTTACACCTCTCTTTTAAGCCTAAGGTCTGCACTTAGTGCTTACTGTCATGATACAACGATGCACTTATGCTCACATCTCACTCTGGATCATCCTCTTGCAGACATACACATTTTTGAAAATAGTGTGAAAACAAGTACATGGTCTCTAAAGATGTCTATTCAACAGTTCTTTAGAGAAAAGCAGTTGGTACAACGACAGCAACTACTTACCCCTCCAAGTTTGCTATATACTGTTTTAGAGACTCAGTGCTGGCCTCTATGAAAAAAATATATAAATATATATGTGTATATATATATATAGTACTGTATTGTGTTACATTATTGTACTAGAGACCTCCAAGTTACTGGAGCCACTCTTAGTTAGCCACTTCTTGACTCCTAACGGTGTCTTGATGGACGAGGTCACTGAATAAGCTTTGAAAGTCATTGTATTAGTATTTTGAATATTATTGTAATCTGTAATGTTTGAAAACTCCTGGAAGTTATGAACAGGAACAGGCTATGAATTGATGACGTAGCTGCTTACACAAAGTAATAAAATATCATGTATTCTTGGTTTCATTCTCTGCTCCAATCTTCTAACTTTCTCCTTTTACATAAGTACTTTACTAAATTCTTGACATTTTTATCTACTATTGTGATCCGAACATCCCACATTTTATTATAGATTTCTTCTCTTTCCAACATCATCCTGTAGTCACCTAGACTGCTTTTCTCTTTCTTTTTAATCTGTCTATAAGCCTTTATTTAAGATTTAGTACAAAGCATTACTTTCATGCCTGAATTTATGTTTTAATCCATGCAAGGTACTGGTAGAATCAACAGAAGGACAATAATGATGAAAGCCTAATGCAAGCAGAGTTTTGAACCTCTGCACTCTCTTCTGACAAGAGGGGAAAAAAAAAAGCGAAATTAGAGATCAGATGAATTTGAGTGAAAATTTAATATTTGTTTTAGTTGTAAGGTACGAAATTAATGTGGTAAGAGGTAGAATATAGCATTAGATAGCGTAGGAGGATATTAGGTTGTTCTTCTTTTCCTTTCATGTATCTAACCTTCCTCTCCCCTTTGTCTTCTCAGAAAGGTAAGCTGGCTCTCTCCAGACCCCTTCTCTCTCTACAACTTAGTACTTAGCTTCCAAACTCACAGCTTTCCCCAACATCTTCAGACCAGTTTTGTCAGACTCAGGTGACTCAATGCCTTTCCTTTTCCAGTAACTCAGACATATTTGCAGTGTGAGAACCAATCTAAGATTAATACATACACACAAAAGTGGTTTTGGTAGTTAGAAAGATATTCCTGGGCTTAGGAATGCTTTTGTTTCAACAGCTGAAGAGCCTTCTTCAGTCTTCACTATGATGTTGATTTAGTGAGCAATCCTTTGCAGCTATAAATAGGTTTTGTCAGTTAGCATCAGTGATCAAAACAACTTTAGTTGTTCCTGCACTTTTTTTCTTTTTTTTTTTTTTTTTGCCTTAAAAGATCTGCTGAGAATAGGATGTTGAAACAAATAATATAACGTCCAACTGCTTCAAGAAGTACAGTGATTTTCACTCATCTTGAGGAATAATTAGAGTGAAGACATTAAAATGCTTTGGTGCAGAAATATACTTTTTTTGGGGGGGTAGTATTGTAAGAACGGAAGTCAGCTGAGACACTCAAGACCCTTAGATTTATAATTTAAAGAGCTTGAAATTAGAGTAGGAAGTTTTTTTTTTTTTTTTTTTGGATTACATATAAAGTAACAATTTTAGATTTACCATTTTGATCTGCCTCACTATTCCTGCTATTCTGAGAAGGATTCAAGTCTTCTGTGCTACAAGGTATCATTTGTTTGACCCTTCCGTTTTCTCTGGACATGTCAAAAGCAACAAGGGGGACAAGAAGACAAAATTTAAGTTTGTGGGACAGTCTGTCTCTCTACTTTGAAAACTAGCTAAAGTTCATTATTTGAAGCTGCTCTAGCTTCCTTACATGACTCACTGTAATTCTTTCTAATGAGGATATGTTTATTCAGATTTTACAATAGGGCATATAACAAACTACTGAATGGTAGACATTCAAAAGGAGACAAAGTATTGTTATTATTTCAGAGCATTATGTATACAAATCCTGTATGCAGGCATTTTTTTTTTGATATATGTTTCAAAACAATACCCTAAATAACTTGTCAACAACAGTTAATATTCTGTTTGACCATTTTCACATAAATAAAACAAATAACAGAAGACAAAGAAGATGTATGAGCCAAATGCAAAAGATGCTAATTCCTACACACCACAGATAAGTAAAATGTCATACTCAGGGCTAAAACAATCATTCTATTCTCAATTATTTTGATGGCTCAACTATTGATTCTTATTTTTTTCTTATGTAGACAGACGTGCACATCAAAATAATTGCTTACAGTAAGATGACTTGCCCTCACTATATACAATCTTAAGAAAAACTCACAACCTCTTTACAATTTCAAGTTTCTTTCTTATTATTTTGTGATTCTACATTTGAGTAGGCCAACAAATATCAGTTTTTATATAAGTAGCAAAAAGGAATATATTTTACATTAAAAAAATGATAAATAGTCTTTCTTTCTTTTCCTCTTTTTTTCCTCTTTTTTTTTCTTTTTTTTTTTTTTTTTTTTTTTTTTTTTTTTTTTTTTTTTTTTTTTTTTTTTTTTTTTTTGAGTGCTTCACTGATGCTTTTGGGTTAGTGCATACTTTCTTAGCTCTAAGAATAACACATTTTCCTACTGGAAATGATGAAATGGTAAAAATTTCTGTTATTGATTAAATAATGTAAGTAATCTTATTGTTCTTGACAAAGTGTTGGTATCACATTAGGTGATATTACTGTTTCAATTTTTTAATTTTACCTTTGTTGTTTTAACTGGCTTTGTAGATCAACAGCACATTTTATTTACTGATTTATATACTTATTTACTTATTTAGCCACAATAACTTATGTCAGAGACAAAAAAGTTGTTAAAATGTTCTTATTTATTATGTGTTAAAGATGCTTTAGTGTGCTACTAAGAATGAAAAAAATAGGTCTAAAGCTGTAGCTCAGTATTTTTTTATATAAAAACTCAAATTCAGATGTACATTTTTCTGAAAGTCACATAAGTATTTTATTGTTAGAAAAAAAGCTGACTCTATAAATATTTTTGTACACCGCATGGCAAAAAAAAAACAATAAATTAAATTCCAATGTATTACATTTTAATAGATTCAGAATGCAGAATTATGAATCTCAGAAGAGAGATTCTCAATGCTTGAAAATCAATAACAGTATTTATTTTGGACCTAAAGGGGTCCTAAGGTTTTCTCCAAGAGCTTGAAAGTAGACAAGGGAGAGGTTACAAAGAAGTAAGCAAGAATGCACTGTGCTTGGAAGTGCTTGGTAGACAGAAGGAAAAAGTTAATGGAATTCTCATATACAAGTCTTAGGACTTTATCAGGTATTTTAAATAGCAGAAATCAGGTTTAATATCAGTTTTAAATACCAGCTTTAAATAAAAACCTGATGCAGAATAAAATGCACAGGATGTACTACAACTTGACAATATTACAGTGCTGGAAGGTAACATCAACAGGAATGGAGAAGGAAACTAAGAGATGAATGTAAATAAAATTTCGGCACCACCTGGAAGGCAATCAACCCTAGGTCCTGACAAAATATTCTGAGTGAACTTGGGCTCCGTATTTAGAAGCAAATGGCAGGAAAATGATGAATTATCAAACTCAATGCAACTGTGATACAATCAGTAACACCTAAAGGCATATGAGACACAATAAAACCATTAGACATAAGGTAGAGTTAGAGGAACTACACAGAACAATCTTAAAAATTACATACAACATCTGTGACTCATGTTCAAGAAATATGAATTACAACTGAAATTGTACACCAAAGGTTACCTAGATAGCAAGATCTTGTGGTATGAGAACTAAAGAATTTGGTTGCTCTATCCAGAAAAGCAAAGGCTCAGAAGGAGCAAGATTGTTCTGTATAAACTACTTACACAACTGTAATAATGGCAGGGAGAAAATTCAGTGATTTAAATTAAAAGACAATCACTACAAGAAAAAAATGGAGATATTGATTATAAAGAATCCTAGACATAGAAAAAGTTCTGGTGCTACTTTCTTACAGAAGGAGGAAAAAAAATTTTGAATGCCTTTATTAGAAGCACTTCGGGTAGCAAGTGCTCAGAGTAGCAAGAAACTGACCCTGAAGGTCCCTTCTAGTGTTTTATGCATGACGACTAAGACCTATATTGTCATGCAAGCAAACAGTCAAAGTTCTGTCATTATGTCCATAGTGGTAACTCCTGCAATTTCAATAGCTTTCTTATGTCGGTAGAAAAGAAATCTTTTCTCAGACATATCCCTACTCCTTTCTCCTGCATGTTAACATCTGGAAGTGTGAGCGGAAATTCAGCTTTCCTTGGTGATTCAACCAGAATTTGAAACAAAAATGCTTGTAAGAAATTGAGCCTTATCAGAATGCCTGAGGATATTGCCCCATTCCATCTTCCTTGTCCATAGACCTGCTTGTTCTCTACCCTCTTTTTATTTTCACTGCTGAGTCCAAGATCCTGAACTCTAACCAGCTGTGATATGGATCTCTTTTGGTAGATGTGGATATACTGGTACACAAGCAAGCACTAGACTTACCTCATCAATGTAGTAATGCAATAAAGCAACAGGACGTCATCTGAACACAACTAATGAAAACAAGAAGGTCGGATATCTAGCCTCTCCAGACTGCATCAACCAGCCTCTAAGTGAGTACCAAAGCTGATGTCACCAAACTCAATGGGAAATGTGAAAGAGAGGACAATGTAGTAAAAGTACCCTGTGAACACGAACTCCACATATTGTTTCCTTACATTGTTATAATTATACAACAATACGATTGCTGAAAGTTTGCTCCAAGTCAGGACATTCTAAAACATATTGGTTTTTGCCTTAGCGACCTAGTAAAATGCCTTTTCTGGATTAAGCTACCCTTGTAAATTGCTAATAGAGTCATATAATTATACATTTGAATAAATTGATATGAATATAAAATATCCTGGATAATAGCATTCAACTTTGCTGCAAAAACACAGTATATGTTTTGCTATCAATGTTTTTGTTGTTTTTTCTTTTTGTTAATTTTTCTCTAGCTTCCATTTTCTTTTTCTTCAGTCAACTGAATCTATCTTGGCTATTTTCTAAACAAATAATTGTCTAATATTAATTGAAAAAGCCAAGAGGGGTTTTATATTAAGAATCTGAGTATAATCTTAGGAGAATAGTAGAAACAGTATGTATTATTTAAAAAAAAAAAAAGAAAAAAGAAAAAAGAAAAAAAAAAAGAAACTAGCAAAGAGCAGTAAATCCCAGGAGCGTATATATAAAAGGTATTTAATTGCAGCTATAGCTTCCGTAGTGAATACTGGGAGGTCTATCTCTTTAATGTTCTCATGATCTAGTGCTAATTTTGGAAAAGCCTCTGGATGAAATTCCACTTGAGAGTATAATCAAATATAAAATTCTATGCAAATATTGTCATCTTTTAAAATCTCACCCTTACTTTCCCTTCAGGATTCTTCATTGTCTTTTTTTTTTTTTTTTTTTGTATTTACCTTGTCAGTCAAAGGGATGATATCTAATAGGGACCCAGCTATTTGTCCTCTTTTCAATAATCGGTAGCATTCGAATCAAAAATAGAATAGTCATCTTCATTTATGTTCAGCAATTTCTGTGCCTGTTTGGGACAGAACTCTATTTAGATCACATTGACATTTGAACTTTTTCTTTTTTTTTTTTTTGGCTCATTCAAGTGAAAAGTTGGAAGCAAAATATTTGTTGTTTTTGTCATTGTTGTTTGTTTGTTTGTTTGTTTTTGATATGAAAAGGGACTTTGACATCATGAGCTGACCTGGATTTTGAATTGATGGAAAACAGACATTTTCTTTTGGAAAACTATTCTGCTGGCTTCATAAAAATAAAAATACACTGTGCATACGAGAACAAAGATTACTCGAAATATTTCTGTTCTCTTTTATATCTTTATGATCTATAGATTCTGGTTAAGTAGGACTGAAAGCTCCAAATAGACTTGAGATTTATGTTGTCACTCTGGGAGGTATGTGTACGTCTGAGATTACCAAATGGATCACAGAGGAGCTGAAATAGGATCACCTGGCAATGGAAGATCAAATTGTTGTCTTTGCAACCAGATTAGCAGATATCATCGATGAAAATGTTTTGAATGTTCAGGTCATTTATGGACAAGCACTCTTATTTTATCCAGAAAGCTAGATAATAAATGTGAAATCATATCTTTCTTCCCCCCTTGCTAACAATGAACACCTACCCCTACTCTAGGGCAATCAATTAGACACAGTAACACAAGCATCTTACTCCATTTATTTTAAAGATTATCATAGAAACATAGAATACTTAAGGTTGGAAGGGACCTCAGAGGTTATCTAGCCCAACCCCCCTGTTCACCCAGAGCACATGGCACAGGGCTGCGTCCAAGCGGTTTTTAAAGATCTCCAAAGAACTCCACAACCTCTCTGGGCAGCCTGTTCCAGGGCTCTGTCACCCTCACTGTCAAGAAATGTTTCTTTAAGTTCCTGTGGAACTTCTGATGCCTCAGTTTGTGGACGTTTCCTCTAGTCCTATCGCTGGCCACCACTGAAAAGAGGCTGGCCCCCTCCTCTTCCTCACTGCCTCCCTTGAGGTATTTATACACACTGATCAGGTCCCCTCTCGGCCTTCTCTTCTTTCAGGCTGAAATTATTTTTAATTATTTTCAATAATTTCAGGGGATTATCATAGATCTTGAAAGAATATTTGGTATTTTGGCCAGTCTGACTGTCAGAGTCCTAGCTAAATTTGACTGATGTGAATACCTTTCCTTACCTACAATGGACTTTGGATCAGACACAGATCAGTAGTTTTACCTCGGGCATCTCTGCACACTGGTGACAGATTTCACCACATTTAGCAGAATGCCCCTTGCATCCATGGAATAATAAACAACCAGGTGTGACATGCTGGGCACATAGCTTTGATGGATGAAGCAAGATTGCTCAGCAGCATCTGTCTAATGATCTACAGCATGGAAAAAAGAAAGCATGATTTCTCCACAATGTATTTTAAAGACATCTGAAAGGAATGCTTGATTGAATGTAGCTTCCTAGCAAATTCTTTGTACTCTTGGCTACAAATAGACAAAAAATGGAGCAGAAAGGTGAGAGAAGCACTGGATATCTTGTCAAGAAGACCTTTTAATGTGAAATGTGCCTCAGCAGCAAAACAGTAGTTCATACTGGGTAGAGTTGTGAAATGCTTACTAAAAACCTTGCAGTGGACATATAAGCTGCCTGCAAGGTCCCAAAGTTTGCTTTGTTCTCCTGCTGTATGCCATACAAAATTTTACTAAAATATCTACATCAACCTGAACTTAGACCACTTTCTAACTTCGAATCTGTCTCTGTGCAGGCATTTTTGTTTTGGATTAAGTGTTCTGTGTCATTTTATTCTGTGCAATGTTTCCCTCTATTTCAGCACAGTTTGTGGGTAAGGAAAGGATTTCAGACTACCCCAGTAAGATTTAGGTAAGTCTCTTTCAGTCAGTTAGTCAAAGCATTTAATACTCCTTTAAGAACCATAGTAATGCTTGACACTATGAATATAAGAGTATCAGTAAATCAGGATTTAGACTAGTTCACTAGTGTACAGTGACTATCAAGTGCTCCTAGAACTGCATGTTTCACACACCTTCCAGGTGTTCTCCAAGGATGGAGAGGTTCTGGGCAAGGGAGATGCATCCCTCTATCCTTCCAACAGAATGAGAGCTCTCTGTGCATTTATGGGGCTGTCTGCGCTAAGGAGTGATGCTTTAATTCTCAGAATTACAGTGTGAATTTGGTTCCTGCATTCTGTCTAGTCACAGGAGCAGAAACAAGCATGCCATGTTTCTGCTCCTCCACCTCTCTGTGTGCAGCTATGCTAACCTCTGAGGTGATTCCTTGAAGGTTTGCCATTCATCTCATAATTCCTCCAAGAAAGTACAGAATATTAGTAGGAGTTGCATTCAAGAATTGATTATAACATAAAATTTTAGCTTTTTGGGGGGAGGGGAAGGTGAGATTGAGCAATTAGTATTGTGTCAGTCATTACCTTCTAAGTTGTCATTAAAAGAACTTGTGTAAAATTATAAGCTTTTACATTTTAGCTGGACCACGTTGAGAAAAAAGATGTTTGACAGCCATTTTTTTTGGTGGGAAGGGTAATTTATTTAGAAAGAAATTAAATCTCTTGAGCAAACAGTAACAGAGCGTTTAGTGAAATAATGGATGGGTTCGACCTCTTAATGGTGAGCTTTCTTTTGCAAATGAAACTCATTTGAATTTAGTGACAACCATGACAGTATTAGGAAATAAAGTAGATTTTGTAATTCAGCTTGTTTCTCTACTTGTGGATTGTAAAGAAATATATAGATTTATGCATGGAAGTGTTTGTTGAAGCAGACAACTACTGACAGATAGTCTTAGCATTAAAGGATTTAAATAAGACTAAAATTATCCATCATAATACCAGCATAGTTGTTCGTTACAAGGTGAAATTCTGTAATGCTCCGTTCATTTCTTACAGCTATTTAAGTGTAATTGAGGACATTAGTCATGTTCATCTCTTTCTGGAAATTCTCAGCTTCTCTTTCTGCCACTTCTGATGCTTCTTGATGGTAAGTAAAGCTGTTTGTGATCTATTTAAAATCATATACATATATTTTAAATAGTATATGTGTATATAACAATTTATGGCTTTGTGGTGGAAATTAAGGTGCCTAATTAACATATCTTTGGTATTAGGCAATTCTTGTATTAGGCAAACTACCTTGTAAAAAGAGAGGTAAAAATATAATGTTATTGAGATTTTCTTTTAAATATGGGTATACTTAAGATATAAATTACATATCATTGACCAGTTCAGATGAGGCTCAATTCAGTCATCAAATTGTCATTTTGGAATAAAATTAATAACTTATAGAATGTTTTGTAAGAGGGTGTTTTGTAAGATGCTTTGTATATATCCTCAGACTGCTTTTAAAATTAATACTAAAATAACTATTTAATTGCAACATTCAAGAATAGTTAGAAAAAAATATTCACAAACCTGAGAAAATCTCTATAAAAACTTTTCAAAATAATTTGCTCTATCTCTTCTGAACAATGGGATGGATAAATAAAAATAGAAGAACAGACATAGGTGGTCATTATATAAAACGTGAAATCATATATAAAATCTATGAAGAAACTCATCAAGAACACTTAGTATATTCAGGCACAAATGGTGTTAATCAAGTGTAGTTAAAAACCTTGTAGTAATATTGGTTAGCATACTTGCTACAACAGACTGAATATATCTTTACATTTGATTTCTCATTCCTGTCTATTTTGCCTTGATACCACATCCAGTATTTACATATATTAGAGTATTTGAATGACATAATCAAAATGACCTAGAGAAGCAAAATAAAGGCTTTCTTCTATGTCATTAACATAAAAATGTTATCATGTAACCATTCAGGTCATATTTTGCAGAGATTAGCTATGCCATCTGAGTAGATAAGACAAACAAGGAAAGGAAAGAGGTTGATAACAGCTAAAATAATTAGGACTTGAAAGTGCAGAAAAAAAAAAAGGCGAAGAGAGGGAACCTAGGAAAAAATCAGTAGCTATCTAAAATAATGATAAAAAGATAGGATGCATTAGGTCCATTTCTAGGTGGAAATTACAGATTTATTAGAAAAGCTTAAATAGAATATCTTTCTGGATATTTTATATCTTCTTTTGTTAACATCTGGTTCTTGATGGAAGTAGGGAAGGGAACAAACTCCTTATTTGTTTCACATTTTAAGTAGTCAGCTTTGGAAAATTTCCCTTTCATGGCAAAATATATCATAAAGTACTTAATCAGTTCTCTCTCAAAGGAAAAAAAAAAAAAAAAAAAAAAAAACAGTGCTCTGGCAGGATTTTGAATTCACTAAAATATGAACAAGAGGTTCATGTAGAACTTACCTGTTGCACACAATCAGTAAAATTGAGTCTCCTGAGTAGACAAAAGATTACAGCAATTCACAGACAAATAGGACAAGATACAATGTGGAAACAATGTCCTTTCTTAATCTTTGACAAAGCTTTAACCATCACAAGTCCGCCAGTGTTGACAGTCAAGTCTTGAAGTATCAGAGAGAGTTTGGAAAAACTATGTGGGAATAATTAAAGTTTTGGGAAACTTTTCTACATCAAGTGCCTCAGGGAGCTCAATCTTCTTATCAAAGAAAAAATGATTGGATTGTGACTATCTGTAAAATAAAATGCTTCACAGATTCTCAAGACAGTGGCATATAAGAAGATATTGGAAGCTATAACTAGACCAACTCTGACAACAAATAATGATAGATTTTTAACGTCAAGAATAATCAATCATTGGAGCATCATGTTGAATTTGTTAGATCATTCTTTCCTAAACATTTGAAAATCAAGATGTACTTGAATTTCATTTTCGTCTGATGTTCCAGTTCGACCATAGAAACGGGAAGTTTCATAAATTAGTTTATCACAATGGATTTCATAATCTATGTATCTGCTTCATCCCCAATACAGCATGAAGTTGACAGATATAATAGTAAAACTAAAAGATTGACATATATCTACTTAAAAGATAGCCATATATCTACTTCAACAGTAAATGTAAGGCAAAGCATGAAAGTGGTTCACTAAAGATAGAAGAGGAAGATAAATAGTTGTAAAGATTTTCTGATACTTGAGCCTATTTCTTATTATAGTTTACATTTCCTGTGACAAAACTACTGTACAAACTAAAAGAAAATGATTAATCTTTTTCTAATAATCACTATTGAAATTATCACTGCAATGATATAAAAAAATTACAAAAGCAATTGATGAAAAACTATCTTAATCTACCGGTATCAATATCTTGTGAATTTGTTATATATGCTTTGGACAGCAATGTTGCAGTTTGTGAGAAAAATAAAAAAAATATTTGAATTAAAGAAATAATTCATTAAGTAGTAGTAGCTTTCAAAAATCTTTGGTAGAATTGAAACAATTTTTATCACCTTTCTCTCCATTTCCAAAATAGAAATATAACAGCTTATTCGGGTGGAACACTGATGTATTTTAAAGCAATTTAAAAGCAAAAGAATAGCACCATTCTATTAAAAAAGATAAATTTGGAAAAGACTGGCAAAATACCTACGGGGAACAACAAATAAATCCCCTACATGAGTCTTCACAAGAAACATTTATAACAAATGGTTCTATTTCATGCCAAGCTCTGTTAATTGTTTTTTTTTTTTTTCTTACTGTCCAGACATGATGATTTTTAACTCTCTCTCTGAGATCTAGAGACCAAACATTCATCAGGTGCCCAATTTGTTGTGAAAATGTTAGCAATCCAGTGAAATTTTAATGTTTCTAAATGTCTCTTTCACATTAGACTTGTTTTGCCACTGTTATAAAATGTGTATTCCTATGAGAGGACATAAAAGGATCTTACAGCTTACAGTCAAATATGTTTTCTAATTGAAAGAGAAAAGAATCTGAAAAGCAGACTTCTGTCTAGCAGAAGAAAGGAGTTGATCATTGCATTACGCCTTGCTTATGCTTTCTGTGGAAAAAAATATTTTTGCTATTGAGGGTGCTGATAATATTTTACTTAAAAATAGAATGTTTACCCTAATAATTCTGTATGCTACATTACTACAGCAAGAATGCATTTCCTTGATATCAGTATGTGTATGAAGACATAGAGGTTTAGGATCAGCCTAGAAAGAACGATGGCAGAAATTAATGTTCCCAAGAATAATGCATATTTTTTTGTTGATCATAGAAGCATGGCTTGTGTCCAACTCAGTAGTAGCCGAAAAGTTTTTGTCAGAGCTAACGTTTCTGAAGCACTTTCCTAATGGATAAATAACCACTCAGTGATCTCATCATTGGGGTATCCTTACAAAACAATCATGGCACAAGCTAACACATAGCAGAGGGAAACAAAACTGTTTCTGTTAATGCGAGCTCTTATCTAGCACTTGCAAGTCATTTTCAAGAAATATGGCAAATCTCTTAGTATGATTTTGAACAGGTTGCCTAGGTTCTTTAAGAAAGTTTCAGGCAGAAATTATGTGTTAAGTAGAAAACTATAACTTAAAATACTCCAACAACTCTAAGCACATCAAATACTGCTATTATCCTGGCACCTCACTTGCTTCTACTTTTGAGAAATCCTTCAGTTGTGATAGTACAGAATCACTCAACTCCTGGATTAGAAAAAATATATTCCTCTCCTGAAGGGAACTTTAATGCAAAGGCATGAACACTGTCCTATTTCTCATTTTTTAACAGCTCGTATTTGGGTAATAGCAGCACTCACAGAGTGTTGTGAGCTGTGCATCTTCACTCCATCAGGCAGGGCCCCCCTCTTCCACGTGCCTCCCACCTACCAAGCCATAAACTGGTTTGGTTCCACCAAAACAATCTCCTTCTCCTCCAGTATATCTTTCCTTGGCATGCTCTTGGCAAACTGTTCTCCATTCAGCAGGCAGGGTCCAAAACAATCAGCCCAATGTTCAAAACGCAGCCTCCTCTGATGGTGGCCACAGGTGTCAGATGCAGAATTTCTGGGTGCTTTCTACACTCTGAATGTGGTAATCCAATTTTTATTTTATTTTATTTTATTTTATTTTATTTTATTTTATTTTATTTTATTTTATTTTATTTTATTTATTTTTTTTTTATTTTTTTTTTTGCTAACCTGATTTTCTTTTTTTGAAATCTAAAAGAGCAAAACAGCAAAAAAAATTAAGAACTATGGATATGGATACAGAAGACAATATTGTCTGGAATGTGCAGAAAAATGTTCTGGTTAGTAATGCTTTTATCTCAAATCACAGTCATATCTGAAGAATAAAAGCGATCTTTTGGGGTTTTTTTTTGGTATATAGAGTTTGGACATAGGCTTACTGTTTATAGGTACAGCTTCTTAAAAGAAGCAAACTGAAATTATCACATAAATGAGTAAAACAGACTTCTTATTCTAAATATTGAGTAAATAGTATTCAGAGCTCAATTATGATATTTTATTAAATTATTTTTATTTGTATAATGTGAATAAGCCTCTTGATACTTTTTACTTCATTTTAAACTTATTTTTACCTTTTCCTAGCAGAGTTGTATGGGCATTTACTTGAAAATTGTCTAAGTAAACCATGCTGATACTTTTATTTAAGCTGTATCGAACTATTTATTTGCCTGCTGCATAAATTACCTCTTCCTTTTCGTTTTCTTCTACCTCTTTGCTTAAGAATTGCAAGTTCCATCTGTCTTTAGTGAATCATTCTGCATTTCTTTATTATTGGTATCTTGAAAAAATATATAAGCTGTGATCACAAACCCTGAATCTTTTCATTTCATCTCTGCACTGCGCAAATTTATCTTCCTTTAGTCATTACCAGAATCTTTGTATTATTTTTGGTGAATGTCATTCCTATTCCTTTACATTTTTTACATTTGCTTCCTAAATTTACCATAGGACTCTATCTGGTACATACCATCTGACTGCAAACTACTAAAATATGTTTTCTTCTCCAAGTCTCTTGCTTGGTTTGCCCACTCCTAAATTAAAGGTTTAAGTAGTAAAGCATAAAATACATTTCTGAAGCAGTACCAATATATATATATTAAAAAAAAAGATAAAAATGCTTAGCAAATGATAAAAAATAAAGTAATATTCAAAATTAAATTTGATTTTCACAGTGTCCTGTTATAAATATTGTGGATTTTTCACCATGGCATTATGACTGCTAAAATAAAAGGAATTTCACAAACAGTTATCTGTGATACAATAATAGGCTGTATCTATCCCATGCAACAATGACTTTCCTGGTTCAGTACTAGAGGGCTATTCTGTAAATAGGTTATCAACATTTCCTGTCACACCAAAATTAAATCAGGGAGCAAGCAGAGTATTTTAAAATAAATAAGGTGCTTTATTTTACATTGATTTGTTGCTTTCTTATATGAAAATCTGTGTCAGCTTTTGAAGATACAATAGCAAAAGTTCCTGTTTCATTTCTTGTTATCTAATCACATGTTTAGAATAAATATTTTTTAAAAAGTCATAAAAGGGAACTGAAAGAGAAACTAAATTCTAACAGTGAAGTTGGAATAAAAGAATACCTCACAGATTTCCAGAAGGTGACTCTGTTCTATTTCACAGTCCTTTTGATGGCCTATGATAATCCCTCAGGACTAGATTACCAAATCACATAGGAATCAAATTCAACAGAGCTGCTGGCCTCCCATGAAACACTAACCAAGGTCACTCCTAAAAGTAGATTGACTGAAATAGGAGTCAAGAGTAACTAGTTAAAACAGCCAGAAACAGAATGGAAGTACTAACATAAAACTAATTACTAACTGCTAACATAAAATTCAGCAATATTTGAATGTGTTACTTAATTCACTTTTACTGATATGTTTTGACTGGCTAACTACTCAGCCTCCAACAGTTACACTAGATAATACATACTCCAAATAAGGTGCCATCAGGCTCCATTAAGAGGTATTAAGTTGATGGAGAGCAAGATGCTCAAGGTGTCTCTACTTGAGCAGTGGGGCTGCAGTAGATGATTTCCAGAGGTCCCTTCTAACCTCAACCTTTCTGTGACTCTGAGACTCAGTTCTTCTACTGTGATTCCAACGTGGGTCTTCTCTTGTACTCATTGATCAATATTTAAACAACCTTTGTGTCAAGATAGAGACAAATTTCCTCTTTTGTACCATATTTCCACAGACAGCATCAAGAAAATATTCTGAAAACAAATTCTTTCTGGGTTAACTAGTGGATTGCCCTCCCCTGCTCTGGGCCTCAGTCCAGCTTTAGGAGATAGTGCAGATCTCATTATTTTCTACCTTTTCAAGAGCCATGGACATGACAAAGTTGTTGCTTATAGGAAGACAGAATATATACTTCAATATATCAATCTTCTGCCTGGTTAACGCCAGGTATGGTAAGTAGGATGGTGGAATTACTGGAATATGTTTATTATTTTATTTTCTTAATTGTCAAAATCAAACAAAGCGATAAGTAGATGTTTCTTTCTCAGTGTAAATTAAAAACATCAATCAGTAATAATAAGCAACATTTAATGTTTTATTTGCTGCAATGGATAACATTGGTAACAGCTACACAAAATATTCATTATCAGAGAGTCACTTCAGCAAAATAGATATGCTCAAAGTTTAAAAATAACAACACAACAAAGAAGAGTCTCTCCCGTTTTATTACATTGAAACATAACCTCAGAGGCAATCAATATGAAACTTCTATTTGTTTTGAAAGAAAAAAGATTTTGTTTCAAAATATAAGACTTCAGATATACATGTAAAATTGCAGTGTTCCTAGGTTTTTCTTATGGTTGTTTGATATCTAGAAACAATTCTACATCAACCTAATGTAATCTATGACTGAGCAAAATGTGACCTGTCATTAAACCTCTTATAAAGTCCTTTCCTGGAATAAAGGTGCTATTTGAGGTGGAAAATTAGTTTCTTGATTGATAATATTCTTAAATATCAAAAACTTTCTCAGCTCAGGGGAGATTTTTCAAAGAGCATACATCTGATCTCCACAAAACCAAGCCAAAATAATGAGAACAGCTTCTGAACTAAGAAAAATGTTTTTTAAAACCAAAATGCATTCTTATATATGCTTACTTAATAATTTTTAAGAGGACAGTGCCATCACATTTATAGAAGAATTAGAAACACTATTTGCTTAAAAAAAAAAAAAAAAAAAAAGTAAACTTCACATGTAATGTAATCACTGAACTTTGAGAAATGGAACTAGAAAACCCCCTTCCTAAGTTATCATTTATCTTAATTAGAATTGTGGATGATCCTTATCCTCTATGGAACACTTAAAGTTATATTTTTTATTTCATAGATTTCTCTATATGATTCAAAGTACATTTTTAAACATACATATGTACCTGCATCTAATTGCATTAATATTAATGAAGTTTCCAGTTGAAGTTTCCAGTTCTGGGTTATTTCGTAATATCTCAGCTGATGGCTAATTATCCTGAGGCAGAAATATATTTTGAATCTCACATATCAGAACACAGGTACATAAAAACACGAAAACAAATGGGGGAAAAGATCCAATATTCACAGATTTTTGTCCTGTCTCTGATGATGTAAATCTTTGGTGATTTCAGGATGTGAGATAAGCACAAGGAAAGTAAAAAGTGATACTTACCTCAGCAGAATCAAAAAGTTCCCAAACTGCTGTACTTTTTGCACTTAGTTTAATAATTTTACATATATCTTGTGTTTATTTATTCTATTGCATGCAACTAAAGCATAGGGAGAGACAAGAACGAGTTTGTTGACTTTGTCTACATCTTTACTTTTGTGAGTATTACTTTAAATAATTCATCTTGTTTAATTAATCTTAATTTATTAATCTTAACTTGTTAATCTTAATTAAGATTAATTTGTTGACCTCTCTCTCCAGGGAACATTTCAATGAACTACTGACATTTAGCCAGTTTGCCTAATGGTGAAAGCATTGACATGTTGAGGGATTCTTCTGAAATGTAATCCATGCTCCTCATTAACCTCATGTTTTTGTTTTTTTTTTTTTTAATTTGAACAGATGTGCATAAAGATAGGCTTTTACTTACAGCACATCTGCCATTTTTCTGGCAGTGCATCTGTTTATGTATTTCCCTGGGCTATGTTTTGAGTTTAAGTTTGTAGCTGACTGGTACTTGTGGAGTGGTACCAGCTGACTGGTACTTGTGGACTAGACGAGTGCACGGTGCGGTGGATCGAGGGCTGGCTGGATGGCAGAGCTCAGAGGGTGGTSATAAATGGGGCCGAGTCCAGTTGGAGGCCTGTGGCCAGTGGTGTCCCCCAGGGGTCAGTACTGGGCCTGGTGCTGTTCAACTTGTTCATCAATGACCTGGACGAGGGCAC